>NC_136068.1:1061458995-1061703745 GCF_964261635.1 Lissotriton helveticus | reverse complement strand
GTATGTCCCCCACACGGAGCTCCTGCCGCTCCGGCGCTTTGTAGCGCCTCCGGTCGCAGGTGGTGGCGTCGGAAGTGCGACGCGGGTCCCGGGGCACCTGGGGGTTGTAGTTCACGTGGCCGTTTCCCTCACGGCGCGAAAATGGAGTCGCTGGACGCGCCCGTCCCACAGCAGCAAGGAGAGAGTACTGTCCGCAAAAGCCGTTGCCCTCACGGCTGGATTCAGGTACTGGAACTCAGGTATGTCCCCCACACGGAGCTCCTGCCGCTCCGGCGCTTTGTAGCGCCTCCGGTCGCAGGTGGTGGCGTCGGAAGTGCGACGCGGGTCCCGGGGCACCTGGGGGTTGTAGTTCACGTGGCCGTTTCCCTCACGGCGCGAAAATGGAGCCGCTGGACGCGCCCGTCCCACAGCAGCAAGGAGAGAGTACTGTCCGCAAAAGCCGTTGCCCTCACGGCTGGATTCAGGTACTGGAACTCAGGTATGTCCCCCACACGGAGCTCCTGCCGCTCCGGCGCTTTGTAGCGCCTCCGGTCGCAGGTGGTGGCGTCGGAAGTGCGACGCGGGTCCCGGGGCACCTGGGGGTTGTAGTTCACGTGGCCGTTTCCCTCACGGCGCGAAAATGGAGCCGCTGGACGCGCCCGTCCCACAGCAGCAAGGAGAGAGTACTGTCCGCAAAAGCCGTTGCCCTCACGGCTGGATTCAGGTACTGGAACTCAGGTATGTCCCCCACACGGAGCTCCTGCCGCTCCGGCGCTTTGTAGCGCCTCCGGTCGCAGGTGGTGGCGTCGGAAGTGCGACGCGGGTCCCGGGGCACCTGGGGGTTGTAGTTCACGTGGCCGTTTCCCTCACGGCGCGAAAATGGAGCCGCTGGACGCGCCCGTCCCACAGCAGCAAGGAGAGAGTACTGTCCGCAAAAGCCGTTGCCCTCACGGCTGGATTCAGGTACTGGAACTCAGGTATGTCAGAGTCTCAGAGTCTTGTCACTGTAGAGACATTGTAACATTAATCTTATATGTGTCTTACTGTTCAATGTCATGCACCCTACACTGTGGGGTGCAATGCCTATAGAGGGGATTTTAAAAAATATTTACAAGGAAGGTTTTCTCCTGGTAGAAAGGGTTATTTTGGTTTACACTGCAGCAGCTAGGCTATACAGGGTTGGCCTGAAGTCACGTTTGCCCTGTCACTGTAGTGGAATGGCACAGAAGGTGCAGCAGTCCACTAGGAGCAGTTAACTTCCAGGCCCCTATACTAGGAATGTATAGGCACATTTTTTGGGGGGAGTTTAAAACTTTTTTTTATTGGTCGGCTTCAATGTCAGCAGAGCCATAAACAGATTTACAACAAACAATTGCTATCAAGTACATTAGCATAAGGAGATACAATACAAAATTCGTAGAAACGTAGTCCAAGGTGGTATAAAAACACCCAAGGTAACAATTAGTGCCAGAAGATAAAACATAAGCAGTACCTAGTGTGTGGGTATCATGTATAAAGAATAGCAGAAAAACATTTAGACATCAGTCGACCCAGTGTACCCTTCACTCTTAGCCACAGAGGCCTGCTGTGAGCCCGGGTGGTCCAGGGAAGCAGTCAGTAGAGCATTCCACACATTCAGGTCTTCACTCAGTTTGTCCTCGCATCTGCACCATTTCAAACTTCATTCCTTTGCTACAGCCCATTCTGCCACATTACCCTCCCTTCGCTCCAGATCGGGGACAGTTGTACCAAACCTTGTGATCACCACATATTGTTTGGCAAGGACAAGGAGTGTATGTAGGAACTTATAAGCCATTTTCTGACCTTTTTTTATGGCGAATGTCCCCTAAAAGGCAAGTTAGTGGATCTGCTAGACAGGAGATTGTCACCACCTCATTCACTTTCTCGACCAGCCAAAACCAGAAGGCGTGAACTGTCCGGCAGTACCAAGCAAGATGCAAGAAAGAAAATGTCAGATGGTGATAACGTGGAAAATGCTGAGATTTGGCAATGTCTATTCTGTGGAGCATGAGTAGTGTTACGTAGTTACAGTGTAGAAAGTAAATGTGTGAGCTCACATCTAGCATTGCTAGAAACGGACTGGACCTGGAAACGCATTCTCCCCCAGTGTGCGTCCTGCATTTGTAGGCCACACTCTTCGTCCCTAGCAGAGTGTGCAAAACTTCTGAAGAAGGACCCACCCCAAAATGGGACTACTTGTAACATACAGTGACGTAGTATTGAAAGTCTGTATTACAATCGCCATGTCAAGTCCTGCTCATCCTTCAGATCATCCCAGTATGTTTTCCTGTGTACATGGCTCAAGTTATGAATCCCATGGCTGTTTCTTTGTATGCGTTTTAGGTAGTCCCTCAGTTGTGTTATGGACTAGGCTGGAGTGAAGGGGCCCATGCTTCCCAGCCGTGTAATGGACTCTACTGCAGTGAAGGGGCCCATCCAAAGTAGAATTCCTTTCATCATGGGTGATTATTGTCCCCATGACCTAGCCACTATTTAAGTACTGATCGGTGGTAACTGATCTACAGTTATGGAGTGCATGCCTTTTTAGCTGCACACCCAAGAAGGAAGTCTGTCTAATCACTTTTTAATGTAAAATCTGTCTGGTTCATAATGTCTGTACTGTCTCAGTTCTCCTGAATGTAGTAGGTGTGAGTGTGAGTAGTGCTTGGATACATGAGCGTGGGGTACCCCAGTTTGAGGAGCTTTGAGTGGATTTAGCCCCAGTTTACAGGGTGCGTCAGAGGGTTAGTGGTAGTTGGAGGTGTTGCATTTGCCCTTTCTTGCTTATCCTCATGCACTATGGTAGTTGGAGTTGTTACATTTGTCCTTACTTGCTTATCCTCGTGCACTATTTTTTCTCAGAGTATAAGTGTGGTACCAGCTTCTGCCTGGCTGGAGGCTGTTTAGGCCTGATATGCATATCCAGAGAAGCCCATGCTACTGTGCACCAATTGTGAAACGTTTGCAATCAAGCTGAACCACACCCATAGTAACCTACATTTGGTAGGGATTGGTTCACAGGTTTGGTTGGTTGGTTTAAAGGTTTTGGATAACTTTGAATTTCAGTGACCCAGTTCCAAGTGTTTGGAATATAAGCTGAGCTTGTGAGCTAGGTATTCACCTTTCTACTGCAAGAACTTCTGCACACCAGTACAGAGAAAAGGACTGGACCAGGGCAGGAAGTTAGCTGTTGCCTCTGAAGGAGTAAGAAACATACTCCATGACTGTGAAAACTGACCTACTGTTGCTGAAACCTGACAAAAAGGAGCCTGTAAACTTCCTGGCATGCTGAAAATGTTCCTTAATTCGGTCCGGAACTACAGGCCTGGCTGTAAACCTTGTTGCAGTTATGGCTCATGTCTGCAAGGAAGGTGTAACCGCAGTTGGGGGGCCTTTTACCTCTGTCCAGCCTGTCTCTGTGATCGTGATCTGTAAGAATAGACGTTCCCTTAACCTCTCCACGACACCCCAAGACTAAACTGCATTTACGGTGACTGAAGAAAGAGTTAAAGAGCTTTCTGAGTTGGCCCTTGCTGAAGATGCAACGTGGTCGCAGTAAGCTTTCTCCTCTCTGTGAGCAACTTCTTTAACCCGAGTCCCCTTTTCCTGCATCAATGGAGCAGGTCCTCTCTGCACCTGATTGTGACTCTGGTACCATGCTATGCAGCACCCAATGATGCTGCCCGGGATGGGTACAATTAACTCTGTGCTTGAACATTCTTCTTAAGTGGTGCCAAATAGATAAGTGTGCTGGCACCTTCTATTTCGCTGTCACTTCTACTGCCAAGATCCTTGCTTTTGAAGGTTTCGGCTTGATATAGTATTCTTGACTGTGTACAGAGCTCTGCCTTCCTGAATCCAAATTCTCTGCTAAAGCCTGGCACTACTGTCCTTGATAGCGACAGAGACGGTCGCCTCCGTGCTTGCATGTCTCAGCCAGTTAATGTCGTAGCAGCCTGTACGCCCACCTGCCGTGTGCAAGGTCAGCCTGGTCATAGTACTCTTTTTCCTCCTGGTGCATAACTTCTCTCCTCCCACCCTTAGGTTTGCCACAAAGCAGCACCTCCCTGCATTTGCATTTTCAGATGGTGCCTAGCGCAGCAACCTCCAACTGCGATAAGCACAGTCTCCTCGGTGCACGTCACTACAGTGTCGCTGAAGTGACCTGCATGCCTGCGCCTGTCATCCTTTGTGTTCCACCCATGTGATTACACCCACTGCATCTACCTCCCACGATATGCTTGAATGGAGATCCACGACCCAGTTTCAGCCGTGAGCCATGGTGCTGCATACAGACACTGGTACACCAGCAAGTGCGCAAACTTAGTAGGAATGTGCTGAGCACTCTGCTCTGTGTGCATATATCAGGCACATCACTAAGAAAACATTGCTGCTGTTTCCCAGCTTCCAACTGTTACATACCCAGAGTGCTTAAGTCCTTATTGTAGACATATTGTAGAGTTACAAAATGACCACTATAAACTTAAGATCTCATTGGGCCTTCCTAACACAGCGCATGCGCTGACTCTGGGGAGATCTTTTGTTTTCTAATAGTGGGCTAAGGGACTGCCCATTGCTTACCATAGGCTGGCTTCATTGTCACTCTCATTGGCTTGCTTCTTTTTCATCTGCTGCCTTAGGCTTCCCTCCAGTTTGTCCCATCGCTAGAGCAAGAATGCATTACTTTTGCCCTTCTGCTCCTCATTTTTAGGTGCTACTTTTGTCTTTGACTTTAGGCATTATGGGAGAGTGAACTTTCATTATTTTATTTATTTATTTATTTAACTTGTAGAGCGCACTGTCACCTTACAGGCATCTGTCTCCCTTGTGTGCTTCTCCCCATCCATGTTTCTCCCACCCCCTGAACCTCTGCTGTCTGCTTGCTCCCAGCACCTCCCTTCCTACCTTTGTTGTCCTTGTCCCTCCCATCAGCCCCGCCCTCCAACACTCCCCCCTTTCATTTTCTTACCTCCGTTAACAGTGTTGTTCTGCTGTGCAACAGGGCTGAAAAAATATTGACAAAGCCAATACTTCTACGTTTATGAGACCTATGCTGTTTATCTTCATAAGAATACCAATCTAGAACCTGAAAGAAATAACACTGACTCCCTAATATCTGTTTCTGAAGTTCCACCCCACCACAGCTCCACAAGTAACCCGTGACTGTTTGTCCTTGGTACCCCCTGCGAGTCAAACCTTGAGAAGGAGGATAATATCACATATTCGCCCTAAAGACTAATATTGTCTGCAGCGAAGTGCTGAATATAACTTATTGTGTGCTTAGTGCAACATTGATACAATGCTATGGAACCTTTAAATTTGAGTAAAGTCGTACCCTCTTATAGTGTGATATTATGTGTGCACCATTTGTGTGTTAACTGTGTCTGAACATTCTGCTCCACACCTCTTTGAAGAGTGCTGCCTTCCTACCTCCTAAATGAGGCTGTTAGCATTCACTGACTTCGCTGTAGCATCTGGTACCGAAGGTTCAGGAGAGAACAGTACTTGGAAAATGAACGGCGAGGTTGCCCCCTGGTTTCCGAAGCCCCGGTGGTTTGTTTGATCTCTTTAGTGTTGGAAGACCATTATTAACGTGGGGTTGTATATGAAATGAGTTGACAAGTAAAATAAAGTAAAAATGCTACATCCTGAGATTGGGCTACCTAAAGCATGCTGAGCTGATGTTTCGACTGCAAGCACGTGCACATATGTAAGTATGGGTGTCAGGAGTGTACCTTCTGTTCGGATCCGCTTATTGCATGCAGGACGCAGGTGTGTGCACATCTGTGGCATATCCGAGTTTCATTCATTTCAGATTGCATACATTAATGTGACTGATTTACTGATAGGAAGGGTGGTGCAAATTGTCAAAATCTCCAGTTGCAACTTTCACTGTAGCACCAATGAATATATATTTGCTAAATGAAGAAAAACTGGCCGCATCATTTAGAGACTGGCGGGCTGCCCGCTAGATCACAAGGCAACTGGAGGCCATTGCCGTGACGGGGGAACGACCGCCTGCCAGATTCAGAGATCCTCCCCTCATTCCGCCCTCCCTGCCTGGCGGGCATCTCTGTGCCTTTAGTGGAGCTGCCACTGTGACTACATTGAAAGCATTGATTCTTTGCTGAGCAGGCACAGTGTTTGACGCACCCGCCTGCACAGCCTTTCCTTTTCTTTTTTCTTCTCTTTTTTTCTTTAATAAACTTTCAAAGCGGGATTTCACTGTGGACAAATACGAATCAGTGGCCCTGACATGCTTGTACTTTTCTCCCAGTGTGTGCGGGGCAATTTATTTGTTTTGTTTCCTGTTCAGGGTGTCCAGGCTTTCACTGACACTAGTTTGCAGTATTGTGCATTAAGCCCGAGTTGCAAATCGAGGAGGACTTACAGGCAGATTAATATTTATTTATTTGAAGAGTTTTATATAGCGCCGGCTAGACCCGTAGGTATCACGGCGCTTTACACGAGGATCGTTGCGCTACAAGTAACACATTACATCAGTTCCCAGAGCAAAGTAAAGCATGGGCAAAAAATAGTGTTACAGTAATTAGGCGAGGTGAGCCAGAGCCGAGGGAAGAACCGGCGTGGCTCAAAGAGTCGATGCCCAGGCTGAGCCGTAAAAACCTTTGCTTGTATAGCATGCGACAAACCGAATGTAATCAATCTCCTCAAATAAAAAAAGTGTATTTCTGTAGCAAGCAGAAGCGTGTCACCTTAGTATATCAGATTACATCACTGCATAGGCAGACATTAATAAATTAAAGTGGTACTTTTGAGAAATATTAATGACTCACCCCACTCCCGCCCCCCACCCCACCCTTTAACGACAGTGACATGAGTGGACTAAGAGCAGGGGCGTCGTGAACCCCCGCTTTAGCAGATAAAGCAGGGATGGGCGTCGTGACGGGCCTCTTCTGTTTGCAGTTAGGCTGAAAAAATGCTCTAATTAATGTGAAAGGATGGGTGGTTGGTTGGTTGGTTGGGTAAATGAAAGGACTGATGGATAGGTGTGTGAGTGAATGGGTGGATCGGTGAGCGGAACGGTGGTTGGATGGATGCAAGAGTGAAAAAATGGATGTAAGGATGGATGAGCGAAAGAATGAATGAATGAATGAGTGAAAGGGGTTGGCTGGATAAAAGTATGGATGGATAAGTGAAAGAATGAATGGATGAATGAACGAAAGGGAGGATGGATGAAAGGATGCGTGAATGGATGAAAGGGTGGATGGATGAATGAAAGGATGGATGATGATAGGATGGATGGGTGGAGTAAATGGATGGATAGATGGATGGGTGGAGTGAGTGAATGGATGGATAGATGGACGGATTGAAAGGGTGGATAGATGGATGTGCAAAACCATGGAAGGATGGGTGAAAGGATGGATACTGGGACACCATGAACCTCCAACTTTATAAGCTACAGCGGGGTGGAGTTCTTGATGGGCCTCTCCTCTCTGCAACTTGACAGACAAAAGGGAGTGAGTGAAAAGATGGATGTGTGAGTGAAAGGGTGGATGGCTGGGTAAGTTAAAGGTTGGTCGATGGGTAGATGGATGGATGAGTGACTTAAAGGATGGATAAAAGGTTGGATGAGTGAAAGAATGAATGAATGAATGAATGGATGGATGGATGAGTGAAAGGTTGGATGGATGAGGGAGTGAAAGGATGGCTGGCCGAGTGAAAGAGAGGGTGGATGGATCGATTGATGGATGGGATGAGTGAAAGGGAGAAGGTACAAATGGATAGAGGGAAAGGGTGGGTGGGTGGATGGATGGATGGATGGATGGATGGATAAACGAAAGTGGATAGATGGATAGATGAGCAAAAGAGTGGCTGGATGAACAAAAGAATAGATGGGTTAGTGAAAGTGAATGGATGAAAGGGTGGATGGATGAACAAAAGGGAGGGTGGATGGAAGAATTAAAGGATGGATGAGTGAAAGAATGGACGAGTGAAAGGGCAGGTGGATGGATTAAAAGGGGAATGGATGGATGAGTGCAAAGGAGGATAGATGGATAACGGATGAGTGAAAGCATGGATGGGTGTGTGGATGGATGAATGAATGAATGAATGAAAGGGTAAAATAATGGATGAGTAGTTGGTTGGAAGGATGAGTGAAAGGATGGATGGATGAGTGAGAGGGAGGACAGATGGATGGAGTGCATGGATGGATGACAAGAGCTGGATTGATGAGTGAATTGGTGGATGGATGGATAGGTTTGGAGATAGATGCCTAGGTGTGGATATGGATGCCTAGGTGTGGATATGGATGCCTAGGTTTGGATATAGATGGGTGAAAGGCTGGAATGGTGAAAGACAGAATGATAGATGAAAGATTGAATGGATGACCGAATATATAGGTGGAATTGGGGATATCAGTAGGTGGATGGCTTGATGAATGGATAGATGCTTGGACGGAAGAGGCAAGAGCACATCTGGACGGATCGTGATGACTTGCTTAGTTTGCTTGGTGCCATAAGAGCTTTGGTTCACAGTGGGGCGTTTTTACATTTTCTGGTTACTCCCTTGACTAAGAGGCCAGTCAGTTGTCTTGTAAACCCTGCTGTGGCCTAGATTCTTAATATGGACAAATAAATCAAACATAAGAGGTGCATGTAAAGTGCACATCCTGAACTCAAGTATTTAAAAGTGTGCTCTTATGCGTTAATGAAGAATAAGGAGGGTCTGTGAAGTAAAATATCTTCCTAGGATCACACAGTTTGGACAAGTTAGGAAGCTGGTATAGGCTCCAAGTTATATGGTTTCACATTTAGGAGTGGAGCCACCAGATAGGTATTTCTGTCTCCCTCATTTACTTTAAAGGTCAGAGTTTTGTATTTTATTCTTTGCTCATGACGAGAACCGACCAAAGGATAGCAGACCCGACTTGGGGCCCACAGAAACCAACTAGGAAGCCAACAATGCATTAGTTTGGGCGGTATCGCACCCCAAGCAACCCGCCTGAAGCTACACCCCTGCTTTTAAAGTAAATCATAGCTCTATTCAGAAACCATTAGTCACTTTGGCTAATGCTTAATGTTAAGTCGTACACTGTGGGGTATTAGCTATTATTCATTTTTAGATAGCAAGTTTTGATAGGACTGTTTTTTTTCCAAATGCAAATTAAATTATGTATGTAGTTGCTTTTGAGCCATCTGCATTAAATATTTTAGTCTAAATCTACTGAAAACATTTTGTTAAGTGAATAACTGTGATTCAGTATGTAGAATTATTTAGGGCACAATACAAAGCTATCCTTTCTGAATGAGTATTCGCCCTATATTTGGTTGTGCTGTAAATTTCCTAAGTAAACGTGGTTGCTTTTATGGTTCATTTACTTAATATAAAATTGATGCCTTGAAACGCAATCTGGTACGGATCCTGTACAAAGGTGCATTTGTTCACGTGAATGTGCATTCATTGGACCAAATCTACATTCTCAGGTGCAGTTGTACTTTTGAAGGTTCACATGTACAAGTGGGGCAACTGTACATTAGTTTAAATGAAGCTACATTTGAACGTCCTAATATACATTTAGTAGAGTAAGTTTACATTTCTTTACCATGTCTTCCAGATAGCCAAGGAAGTGGGTTTCGAAAATACACTATGTAATGCCCTTTTTCTTTTTTAAATTTTAGCTAGGCAGTAACTAAACTTGTATTGGTACCGGTGTAACATGAGGTACACAAGGCTTTTTGCACAAACCCAAATTATAGCTAAGTTTTGAACAAATATTTAAATATATATGGGGGGCGTGGCCACGGCGGCGAACGAAATGGCCGCTCTGCCGTGAAGCTCCTCTGTGCGGGCTCCCAGCGGCAGCGAGCGAGATGTGATCCGCTACTCCTGCTTCCCCCAGGTTCGCGGAGCCGACTGCTGATGACACCCTGGGCAGCTGGGCGAAGTTTCCACACCGCGGGAGCAACCTAAGGCTGCGTATACGGCGGAGGGGAATCGAGGCCTTCGGACCTCGGCGCCATCTTCCCTCCTGCGCTGGTGTGCCGGGTGAGTGCGGCGAGGCCCTCGGCCGCTGCGCTTCCTCCCCCCGCTTTTTTCCCCCGCTGGGCTCACACTGCATCTCCCTTCCTCCGCGGCTCCCGTTTTTTTCGGGGCGCCTGGCTCCCGGTGCGCAACTGCGGCCTGCGGCCTGGGTGGGTGCCAGAGCCGGGGCCTTGATTTTGGGCACGCGCTGGTGTTCGGGTGGTGGCTGTGGGGCTTGGCGGGTGGCGGTGGGGGCTGGGAGTGGTGCGGCTGGGGTATCTGGCGGCGCTCTCCGGCGACACACGGCGGCCCCGCCTTTCGCACGCCGGCTGGGAGACCGTGTATCTCCCCTTTCCTCCGGTGTGGTCACCGAGAGAGGGTTGTTCCCCCGACTCACTGCGCGCAGTGTGCCGACGCGTCCATACTGGAGTGGGTCCCGATTTGAGGCTGCGAGGTTGGCTATTCCCGACCGCTGCTTTTTGGAACAACGCGCCTAAGGACTGGGTACGGCCTTCTTTCCGCTACCATCGTCTGGCCTGCCCACACTCTGGTGGCGGCGTGGTGGTGCCGCCGAGTGGTTCATTGGACCCCGCTTTCTGACTGGCTGCCCGCCACCTTTGCCATATTTGCTGCTGCAACGCTTTTCCACAAGGGCCTTGGGGATGGGGAAAAGAGATCCTAACCAAAGGAAGTTCAGCTTCGATAAAACTCCCCTCCTCACCACGGACCCCCTACCTGGCGCGGCTTCTGGCGCTGTCGGCACAACGGAAAGTGGCGACGCGGCGTCCATGGTAGCCGCCATGATGGGTGAAATGCGCGCTGGCTTCACGGCCTTAGACACTCGCTTCGACAGCCTAGAGAAAAAACTGTCAGACATTGGTTCCACGGTGCAAGCCCATGACCGCCGCCTCGACTTAGCGGAGTCCAGAATTTCAGATGTTGAGTACGGGGCCGCCAAAACACTGAAACGGCTGGAACGAGTCGAAAAAATTCTTAAGGATGTGGCCATTAAGAATGAGGACTTGGAAGCGCGTAGCCGGAGGAACAATATTCGAATCATTGGAGTGGCGGAGACAACTGCCACGGGCCGGTTCGATACCTTTGTAGAACATCTTCTTATCGAACTGTTCGGAAGAGACACCTTCACGGCTGGATTTGTCGTCGAACGAGCACATAGGTCCCTAGGACCCAGGCCGCGCACTGGACAGGCACCTCGTCCCATTATTGCCAGGATTATGAACTTTCGGGACCGTGATGCTGCACTCCGCGCCGCATGTGAGATGGGAGAGGTGCAGTGGCAGGGGAGCAAGCTGTCTTTCTTTCCGGACTACACTCTCATGGTGCAAGAGGCGCGTAGGAAGTACACTTCTGTCAAGGCCGCCCTCCGCAATCTTGGCTTGAAATACGGCATGCTATATCCGGCACGGCTGAAGGTCGAGGTGAACGGCCGATTCCGCATCTTCGACTCTCTGGCAGAGGCCAGGATTTCTGCCATGGCTACTAAAAGCAACCGGGCTCAGCCCCCGGATCTAGGCCTCATTCTCCTCCTCAGTCCGACACACAGGCCAGTGTTGACTTGTTTGCTGAAACTGGCCTAGGCGGATCACCCCATTGCACTCTATTCTTGGATTCTTATGTATGGTGGTTAAGAGTTCCGCTCTGGGAGGTAACATTTCGTGCTGAAACCTCGTTGGACGCTCTGCTGGGTCGCCCGCATGGGGTAACGTTGCTTCCCCCCATGGCGAATGCCTGTCTGTTCCGATTCTATTGGGGTTTATTATCTTTTAGTTGGCTGATTTGCTCTGTTACAATGTATATTTTGCTATTTGTGTTCTGCACAACTGTTCAGAGCTTGTTGGGGTTCTGCCTCTCCTGGGATGTTGGGAGGCTGGGTGGTGGGTGGGAGACGGGGTGTATGTTTTATTTGAGGAAATTTATATTTGTGTTTGATTGCGAGATTCATGGTATCGGCCTGTTAGCGGACTGCTCACCATCTACTGTCCTTGGTTTAGCGCTATGGCCCGGTTAGGTGTGCAGTCTGGTCCCTCCAGACTAAAGTTGATGTCATGGAATGTTCGTGGCTTGAACACCACTCGAAAGCGCAAACAGGTTCTGCAATATGTTGACCGTCATGGGCTGGACATCCTCTTCCTTCAGGAAACCCACTTGGTGCAGGCGGATACTGCCTCATTGGCTAGGGGATGGGGGACTCATAGAGTGTTTTCCACTTATAGTAGGTATGCTCGGGGGGTTGCGATTCTTGTCCACAAACGAATACCCTCTGTAGTTACTGACTGCAAGGTGGATAGAGAGGGCAGATATGCGCTACTTTCTGGTGTGTTGTATGGCTTCAAAATTGCTTTGGTTGGGGTCTATGGCCCTAATACTGACTCCCCGGCCTGTTTCCATGACCTGCATCTGACACTACTCCACTCGGACATAGAGCTGCTGGCGTTGGGGGGCGATTTCAACCTATTGATGGACCCTGGCAGAGATAGCACAGCTTCCTCCCCAGATCGCAAGCCACTTGCTCACGCTGCGGTAGCTGCTATTTGCTCACACTTCTCCCTGATAGATGTGGAGCCAGACTGCATGCGCATGCCCCAGCTTTTACTCACCACTCCAGCTTCCATAACACCAGCACAAGAATTGACTACTGGCTACTTTCTCCGGGCCTGGCGGGATGGGTGGCTGATCTCACCACGCTACCGTGCACACTTTCTGACCACTCTCCGGTGCTGTTGACCCTGGCGGTGCCGAGGCTGGGTGGGTACGAACGGCAGTGGCATTTCCCGGGAAGAGCCCTTGCAGACCCGGTCTTTACTGAGGAGATCCGTACCTCCATTGAGGACTATTTTGACATCAACACTGGCTCTGTGGCCACATGGGCCACGTTATGGGAGGGGTTCAAGGCCGAAAGGTAAAGATAACAAAAATTAATTAAATTTTAGTTCAAGGACTCAAGTATGTTTTGTCACGAGTTAGTGGCACCTGGTAGGTGTGCTCATGAAGCCCTCACCCACCAACCTAGTTGGTGGCATGCTTCATCATCGGGCCCACCCAGTGACACCTAGCGTGTCCCGGGTGTGCTTCGACGCCTGATTACAGCGGAGCAGGTATGTCGCTGCGTGTGCGGTGAGGAATGTTATGGAAGATGAGTTTTAAAACGGCTTGGCGGGGATCCCAGTGCCCGAAGGCAAATTACACTTTAATAGCTGGGTCACCGTCAGCGGTTAAAAATAAGGCTGTTGGATGTTAGAGGCGAGTTACGACCTCCCACATCCTGGGGTATGTCAACATGTTTCAGCCAGTGCCTTATGACTATGCTGGCTCTCTTCAGGACAGATAAAATACGTGTGTGTGATTAAAACTAGTGGGTGTATTTTACAGACTATGTGTATACACGCCCTAAAGTGTTTTTCTATGTGTGAGAGGGGGATTCCCAACTCAAAAACACCTGTACATAAAACATATAGAAAACAAGGACAAAACATACAAGGAGAAAGTAGAGTCACTTGACTGCATAGTAAAGTATACATCTGGTTGCCGACTTTATAGCGATGTTGGTGCTGGCTATAAGCGGCTATAGTGTAATGGTATTGGTGATACCATTATTGTGGGGTTCGCACTGGATTTCGAAAGTGAAGTGGCTAAAACACGGTATGTACATAAATAGTGCATAGTGCTAGAGAAGAAGAACACAAGAATTCTTTCTTACGCTAGTTTTAGAAAAGTGCTACTTCAAGGTTGAGAAGTGGCAAGGGTAGACCCTGTGGGGTGAAAAACAAGGGTTTTGCCACTTAGATAAAGAGGAAACCTGTGGGAGAGAAAACGCTTACCAGTGATGATGGTCGATCACGATACTCACAGAATTACTGACCAGAGCCTGCTTTGGACCTGTAGTGCCTCCTTCGCAGAACCGGTGAGTAATGGCCATAGCGGTGGAGGTTTTATACTGTTACCGATTGAATGATTGTTATCACCTGCATAGTAGGAGAAAGGGTAGAGAGACTCGATCTGCCGAGTCATCGCGCTCGCGAGCGCTCAGGTGTGTGAGGAGCAGTGCTGGGGCTTCGCGCATGGGTGGTTCACTGCGCTTGCATCGCGCATGCGCGGAAGGGGTTATCTCCGCGCATGCGCGCCTCATGGAGCGAATGTGCGCTTTGTATTCGCGCATGCGCGGTCACAATGCCACATTCGCGCGTGTAAAGACCGGTGGTGTACAGTGAGTGCCACCTTGGTATATGTCATCATGTATTCAAATCATGGAGGCACACAGTCAGGGCCATGGGTTAAGGTGGAATTCGGGACATATCATGATTCAGACATTTGGAGGCACACAATCAGGGCCCATAAATTACGGTGAATTTAGTAACAGGAAGGTTTAACAACAGTAATTTGGGGGAACCATGCAGGGGATTTCTAGTAGGATCAGGGAGTGGCAACGTGGTCCAAGGTCACGTATATGCCAGGGAGTTCCAGGGGATGGCATCGTTAAGGGCATTGGTTGATGTTGAAAGGCGATATATCCATCGCTGTTCTTTGCCCAGGAGTTTTTTGTCATTCTCAATGGTACTCTCGGGGATTTGCTCAATCACTGTCCACTTTAAGTCATTGGGTGTGTGGCAGTGGGTGATGAAATGGTTAGTTAGTTTGCTTACATTCTTCTTGCATCTTATGGTACTGCGATGCTCAGTGATTCTGGTTTTGATTTTTCGTGTGGTCATACCCACGTAACGGAGGCCACACGTGCAGGTTAGAAGGTATATTACATTGCGTGAGTTGCAATTGGTGTGGTTGAGCTGGGTCCAGATTTTATTGGGCTCTAGGTTCAGGGTTTTGGTGTGTGTAGTTAGATGACATACACTGCAGTCGTTGCAGGGGTAGTGTCCGGTGACTTTGGGCAGTCCCCACGCATTCAGAATGGTGTTCATAGGTTGTTTGGGTGGTAGTCTGGGACGTGTGCTCACCAGTTGGTCCTTGAGGTTCTTGTTCCTTTTATAGGCAAATCTTGGTGTGTCCCATTTTCTTTGGCCAGAGTTGATTATCCTCCAATGTTTTTTAATGATTTTCGCCACTTCGTTTGACGCCGTGTTGTAGGTGGTAACACAAGTGATAGGTTGTTCCTGGTCTTCCTTTATGTGGGTCTCGAGAAGGGCATCACGGTTCTGGTTTCTCGCCCTTTTCTGGGTTTTACGGACGATGGTTTTGGGATAGCCACGGTTTTCTAGTTTTGTGGCCAACTCGGCTGATTGTGATTTGTAGTCACTCACGTTGGTGCAGTTTCTCCGGATTCTGAGGAACTGGCCAAACGGTAAGTTTTCTTTTAGGGGACGGGGTGGAAGCTTGTGAAATGAAGCAAAGCATTCCTTGCGGTTGGTTTGTAGTATGTTGTCGTAATCAGGATCCCATCTTTAGCTCTGATGTCCAAATCCAGGAAGGGCAGTAGTGCATTGCTAGCTGTCCCTGTAAAGTTCAGATATTGATCCCTGGTGTTGAGCCAGATCATGAATCTGTCAAGGTCCGTCTGTGAACCTTGCCAAATAACCAGGATATCATCAATATATCTGTGCCATTTCAGGATGTGATGGTTGAACGGGTTAGTGGCCGTGGCGATGTAGGTGCTTTCAAAGTGGTGTACGTACAAACCCGCCACGCTGGGGGCAAAAACGCTGCCCATGGATGTGCCATTCGTTTGTAAATAGAAGGTGCCTTCGTATTCGAAATAGTTTTGTTTAAGGGCCAGGGTGGCACACGCCAGTATGAAATCCCTAGGGGTGTGGTAGGGCCAGGGGGATGCCATTAGGACGTCGTGAAGTACTTTCAGAGTTGCGTCCTGTGGGAGACTGGTGTATAAGCTCTCCACATCTAACCCTACCAGGAGTTGTGTTTCAGGGTTGAAGTCCATTTTGTCTATGACCTGTAACAAATGCTTGGTGTCTTTTATGTACGTTGGTGTTTTTTGCACCAAGGGGTTTAAGAAAAAGTCACAGTATCGTGACAATGGTTCCAAAAGGGAGTTTATGCCCGACACCATCGGTCTGCCAGGAGGCGGATTTTTGTTCTTATGTACCTTGGGTACTGTGTAAAAGTACGGGGTCCTCGTGTGTTCAGGACATAGGTATTCGGCTTCCTGTTTGGAAATGTGTTCTGCATCCGCTGCCCTCTTGACAAGTTCATGGATAGTTGTCCGTAGTTCTTCAGATGGGTCCTGTTCCAGTCTGCGATAGTTCCTATTATCGCTTAAGAGCCTGCGACATTCGATGTCATAATCTTTCTTGTCCTGTAGGACAATGCCTCCCCCCTTGTCTGCAGGTTTAATGACAAGTGTGGGGTTGTTTTGTAGGCGCTGTATTGTTTGTCTGTCTTCCCAGGACAGGTTATTGAAATGGTTGGTCGGGTTCAGATTCTCAATGTCATGGTATACAGCTTGTTCGAACGTTGTGATCTCGGGAGGAATGGTGGAGGGTGGGGGGACAAATGTGGATTTGGTTCTAAGACCGGTGACGTTAGGGTTTTCGTGAGGTTGTTAGTTTTCTGGGGTTGATTTCTCAAAGAAAGACTTCAGTTTGAGCTTTCTAAAGAACTGTGCCAATTCTACATGTAATTGGAATTTGTCGAGTCTGGTCGTCGGCACAAACGACTGTCCCTTCTCTAGGACTGACTGTTCTTTGTGGGACAAAGGGGTGCTGGATAGGTTGAAAACCAGTGAAGGTCGGCTGGTGTGGTTTAGGTTTTGCTCGGCCCTGGGGTTGCTTCCTTCGCCTTCTGGCATGTGTTCGAGCTCACCGGGTTCTCTTCCCCGGCCCACTGGACCTGTGTGTGTTGTTGGTTTGGTCTTCGTCGGCCCCGAGCTCTCCGGCCCTGCCCTAAAAAAGGAATGTGTGGGCCCTGGTTGCCTGAAAATAGAGGCATTGGACACTTGTCATTAAACCTGCAGACAAGAGGGGAGGCATTGTCCTACAGGACAAGAAAGATTATGACATCGAATGTCGCAGGCTCTTAAGCGATAATAGGAACTATCGCAGACTGGAACAGGACCCATCTGAAGAACTACGGACAACTATCCATGAACTTGTCAAGAGGGCAGCGGATGCAGAACACATTTCCAAACAGGAAGCCGAATACCTATGTCCTTGGTGCAAAAAACACCGACGTACATAAAAGACACCAAGCATTTGTTACAGGTCGTGAAATTTCTTTAGGTCTTCTTCGTTTCCTTTCCAAGTAAGGAAAATATCGTCGATATATCGACTCCAGCTGGTAATTTGTTCAGCAAATGGGTTGGAATGGTACACAAATCTCTCTTCATATAATGACATAAAGAGTACGGCCAATTCGGGAGCGAATGGACAACCCATTGCTACTCCGCTTGTCTGGAAGAAGAACTCTCCATTGAAATTGAAGTAATTCTTCTTCAAAGCTAATGAAGCTAGCTGCATTATAAATTATGTTGGTACTCTGGTGGGTCTGGGTCTTTGATCCAAATAATGCTGCATGGCATCCAGACCATCACTCTGGGGGATCTGGGTATACAGTCAACTTCATCCCGCTTTCGTTAGACTACGAAAAACATTCCGTTTCCATGACAACTGGTATCCCAAACCACAACTCCCATAATTCCACCAACCAGGAAGTGGGTTAAAGCAATAGACGCGAGAGGAACTACACCGACTAGTTGGTGCGAGCCTCGGCATTGTATGATGGATGCCGAACTGTGTGGACCCCTGATTAACTCAGCGAGAGCGATTCTCAAAGGTAAATACAAGCACAGTTAGCTTAAAACGGGAGAAACATTAGGTGAGGATTTAAACCTGACGCAAGTCTCCCCCCTTTTTCCGTTCCAGCGATTTCAAGTGCTAAGCACGCTCACCAGATCCGGAACCCAAATCCGGCCGCCACACTCGCCCTATTCAAGTAAGTCGACTCCAACAAATACAATCCCTCGAAAAACAGCCACAGAGCCCACCTCGCAATGCTCTGACAACTCGCTCTATTTCCACAGATTTCCAACTCCACCTTTCCTGACAATCTGCAACATGGGTTAATTTATGTGAGTATTCACGTATGAGTCTGTTACCTTAACGAACATAAATTCCTCGGAGAATAGAATTTAAAGAGGCTTTGTTTTCATTACAGTTTCATCTAAAGAAAACCGAGCACCTAAGAGGTAGGATTAGTTTCTCCTCCCCTCCTCACTGTAGTGCCAGAGGCATGGCTCTCCCCAGGCTGATTTGTTTTTTTGTCCTTCATTTACAGGCTTTTTGGTCCTGATGAGATTTCCCCACACCAAGGGGTTATCGAAACGCGTAGACCCCCCTACCCAGCATTAGGAATACTCTATTTGATTACTAAATATCAAAAATTTCATTTGTTTTTTCCAATGCTATGTTTTCAAAATCAGGAAATTGTAAATAATTTTGTATAGTTCCAGAAATTTTGTGTGTGTATATATATTAATGTTCTGTTGTGTATGAATGTTTGTATGAAAGTTGTTAGATTGCAAGAAATTGTCTTTATTAATGTTATGTGGAGTTCAAACAGTTTGTATGTGTAAAGTGAAAAAAATGCTCATTTATATGACTCTTTTGATGCAAAATTAATAAAAAAGTATTGGATTAATTCCGGAGAAATACAATCCCTGAGAGTTACTGTTTTGACTCAGTAATTCGAGCGATCATTCTTTTTGATCCAGTGTAGAAATAGCTAGGCAATATTGGTGCTCGTGTTGGTTCGTAGTTATTGATTGTGAGGCTTGTCCTTATTGCCAGTGAGCCCAGACCTTGTCTTGGTAATGGTACCACCTACAACACGGCGTCAAACGAAGTGGCGAAAATCATTAAAAAACATTGGAGGATAATCAACTCTGGCCAAAGAAAATGGGACACACCAAGATTTGCCTATAAAAGGAATAAGAACCTCAAGGACCAACTGGTGAGCACACGTCCCAGACTACCACCCAAACAACCTATGAACACCATTCTGAATGCGTGGGGACTGCCCAAAGTCACCGGACACTACCCCTGCAACGACTGCAGTGTATGTCATCTAACTACACACACCAAAACCCTGAACCTAGAGCCCAATAAAATCTGGACCCAGCTCAACCACACCAATTGCAACTCACGCAATGTAATATACCTTCTAACCTGCACGTGTGGCCTCCGTTACGTGGGTATGACCACACGAAAAATCAAAACCAGAATCACTGAGCATCGCAGTACCATAAGATGCAAGAAGAATGTAAGCAAACTAACTAACCATTTCATCACCCACTGCCACACACCCAATGACTTAAAGTGGACAGTGATTGAGCAAATCCCCGAGAGTACCATTGAGAATGACAAAAAACTCCTGGGCAAAGAACAGCGATGGATATATCGCCTTTCAACATCAACCAATGCCCTTAACGATGCCATCCCCTGGAACTCCCTGGCATATACGTGACCTTGGACCACGTTGCCACTCCCTGATCCTACTAGAAATCCCCTGCATGGTTCCCCCAAATTACTGTTGTTAAACCTTCCTGTTACTAAATTCACCGTAATTTATGGGCCCTGATTGTGTGCCTCCAAATGTCTGAATCATGATATGTCCCGAATTCCACCTTAACCCATGGCCCTGACTGTGTGCCTCCATGATTTGAATACATGATGACATATACCAAGGTGGCACTCACTGTACACCACCGGTCTTTACACGCGCGAATGTGGCATTGTGACCGCGCATGCGCGAATACAAAGCGCACATTCGCTCCATGAGGCGCGCATGCGCGGAGATAACCCCTTCCGCGCATGCGCGATGCAAGCGCAGTGAACCACCCATGCGCGAAGCCCTAGCACTGCTCCTCACACACCTGAGCGCTCGCGAGCGCGATGACTCGGCAGATCGAGTCTCTCTACCCTTTCTCCTACTATGCAGGTGATAACAATCATTCAATCGGTAACAGTATAAAACCTCCACCGCTATGGCCATTACTCACCGGTTCTGCGAAGGAGGCACTACAGGTCCAAAGCAGGCTCTGGCCAGTAATTCTGTGAGTATCGTGATCGACCATCATCACTGGTAAGCGTTTTCTCTCCCACAGGTTTCCTCTTTATCTAAGTGGCAAAACCCTTGTTTTTCACCCCACAGGGTCTACCCTTGCCACTTCTCAACCTTGAAGTAGCACTTTTCTAAAACTAGCGTAAGAAAGAATTCTTGTGTTCTTCTTCTCTAGCACTATGCACTATTTATGTACATACCGTGTTTTAGCCACTTCACTTTCGAAATCCAGTGCGAACCCCGCAATAATGGTATCACCAATACCATTACACTATAGCCGCTTATAGCCAGCACCAACATCGCTATAAAGTCGGCAACCAGATGTATACTTTACTATGCAGTCAAGTGACTCTACTTTCTCCTTGTATGTTTTGTCCTTGTTTTCTATATGTTTTATGTACAGGTGTTTTTGAGTTGGGAATCCCCCACTCACACATAGAAAAACACTTTAGGGCGTGTATACACATAGTCTGTAAAATACACCCACTAGTTTTAATCACACACACGTATTTTATCTGTCCTGAAGAAAGCCAGCATAGTCATAAGGCACTGGCTGAAACATGTTGACATACCCCAGGATGTGGGAGGTCGTAACTCGCCTCTAACATCCAACAGCCTTATTTTTAACCGCTGACGGTGACCCAGCTATTAAAGTGTAATTTGCCTTCGGGCACTGGGATCCCCGCCAAGCCGTTTTAAAACTCATCTTCCATAACATTCCTCACCGCACACGCAGCGACATACCTGCTCCGCTGTAATCAGGCGTCGAAGCACACCCGGGACACGCTAGGTGTCACTGGGTGGGCCCGATGATGAAGCATGCCACCAACTAGGTTGGTGGGTGAGGGCTTCATGAGCACACCTACCAGGTGCCACTAACTCGTGACAAAACATACTTGAGTCCTTGAACTAAAATTTAATTAATTTTTGTTATCTTTACCTTTCGAGCTAGTCTCTTTTTGATTAACTACATATAATCCGGGGGATATGGACTAGCTTTCTGGTCCTCTCTCTCTCTCTTGATACACGAATGAAAAGGGGTTCAAGGCCACCATTAGGGGTGTCTGTATCGCCAAGCATGTTGGGGCTCTGCGTGAGGTTCGTGCTACTCTAGACCGAGTAGAGGCGGAGTTATTGGCTTCTCGCTAACCCTGCGCCGACCCACGAAGCTAAGCGACTTGAGCTACTTCTTGAGTTCAGGGAAACTGCGGATAGGGAACTGCGGTTTCTGGGCAAGTACCACACGGCACGCCAATATGGTGAAGGGGATAGGCCGGGCAGATTATTGGCGCAGCTGCTCCGCCCCCCACGACAAGCTGCATACATCACGGACATAATCGACTCACAGGGCACCCACCTCTTTTCCACCCCCGATATCTGTGACACCTTTCTGGCTTACTACCGCCGCCTTTACACTTCCGCCCTACCAGGAGATCGCCGAGACCCAGGGTCGTATATTAATGAAATTGCCATGGTATACTTAGAGAAATACATGCAAGACTTCCTGGCCGATCCCATCACACCGGACTCTATAATTGAAGCCATTGACTCCTTGAGGGGTTCTTCGGCGCCTGGTCTTAATGGCTTCACGGCAGATTTTTACAAAGAATATAAGGAGGAACTGGTACCGAGACTGGTCGAGGTATATGCGGAGGCTCTGGAGTCCGGCGTTCTCCCTCCAACGCTCCGTGAGGCGGTCATTATTTTGCTGCCCAAACCGGGACGCGACCCCTCGGTCTGTAGCTCCTACCGACCTCTTTCGCTCTTCAACCTCGACTATAAAATTTTGGCCAAAGTTCTGGCGATACGACTGGCGCTGCTGGTGGATACTATTGTGTCCCCGGCCCAATCCGGCTTTGTCCCCCACAGGTCTACCTCCCTGAATCTCCGCACGCTTTTCTCAGTCTTACACAGGATCGACCCCTCAACTCCGGCGGCGGCTGTATTTCTAGACGCCGAAAAAGCGTTCGACACGCTGGAGTGGCCTTTTTTTCTGTCAATGATGCGGCGGATGGGCATGCCCGCGATGTTTGTTGCCACGGTGGAGCTGCTGTATACGGCCCCCACTGCTCGTGTCCTTTTGAATGGCACCATCACTGAAAGGTTTCACCTCTCTAGAGGCACCCGGCAGGGATGCCCCCTATCCGCACTTTTCTTCATCCTTGCCATGGACCCCCCTAGTGCGACACTTTCAGGAGAAACATCTCCACAGGGGGCTCCAATTCCGCACCGGCCCGCTCTTAGTCTCGCTATATGCAGACGACATGGTCCTGTATGTCCGCACCCCAGAGGCCAACCTGCAGCCCTTGCTGTCAGAGATCGCTCGCTTTGGCGAATTCTCTGGCCTCAGAGTCAACAAAATTAAAAAAAAAATAAAAAAAAATATTTAAATATATCATTGATTTCTTTCACAGATATACTTTTTGTAAGCAACATTTTATTGGATTTCATTACATACTTGTAATTAAAAAAAGCAGTACTATAATGTTTGATGCAGTTTCAATTTCCACTATCAAGCCAAATATGCATACTGCCAGATTTAAAGCATATACATTCCTTATACCCAGCTGGAGAAACAACGTTGCAAATGTTTTGGGGCCTCTTTGTTCTACATATTCATATGACAGTGTCAGCACTCATTCCCCTACCCATTCCATTCCGTATGCTGACTTTCAGTTTCCCGACATTTTTCAAACTTCTTTGATAACCTCTAATCTTATACACTTCTTTCAGCTGCCATGCACCAGTCCATATTGTCCTTCCATTCGTGTATGTATCGTTGGATCATGGTTTTACCTGTATCCCTTCTTGCCACCATAAGTCTCGTATCTTGAAAAATATTTTGCTATTTAGGTAGTACAGTGTTATTCCATATGTTTTTGAGGGGCATTCCAAGTCAAAGTTCCATTTTTCACCCATACATTTGTGACCTTTTTCCAGTATTGAATAACTTTGGGGCACTGTCAGATAATACAGTAGAAAGTATCCTGTTGAACACCGTTTCTCAGGCATGTTTCATCTGGTTCCCCACCAACGATATTTATTTGTTTTCTCATATAATACACTCTAAGTAATATCTTTCTTTAGCTGTACCAATCGGAATCTAGACCTTATTGCTACATTTCTGTGGTGTTTGTTCCCTTGCCTCATCCCAGTCTGTCATCAATTTACCCTATGTCTTTTTCCCACCTGTGGTTAGGGGTATCATTGTGTGTCCTGTATATTTGGGATATTACCCTTTTGGATCTGATGGGTTAGTACTTACTGTTTTATAGGGGCGCTAGCTTCTATGCCCCCCATTTCTTTCCCCGCATCAAGGTTAAGATGTATGTATTTGTATTTTTACACATGTGAGAGTTCAAATTTGTTCTGCAATTATTCAAGTGTTGTAATATATCCTGTGACCACACATCTTCTATCTTTCTGATGTCTCTTATGTTCCATTTTCTAAACAGTCAAGGGCTGTTGAGTATAGAATGGTACCAAAATGGAGTGTTCATTGTTAGCTTTACTTACTGACTATCTTTGCTCTGACAGTATGCCATTGTTGTAACCTAGTTCTGTTTCCCCCCCTGCAACCTTTGGCAAGTGGTGCCTACCAGCTCTCCTGCGCGAGAGCATCCATTGTCCCCTGCCCTCCTGATTGGTTCCCCCTCATCCCGCACTGTCTTGGTTCCGTCCCCCTGCCCTCAACTGTCATAATGATTCTAACTAACTGACCGACGCACCGCCTTAAGGTGTGGGGCTGATTTAATAAACTTCTACTTCGTTATCTTACCTTGACTCTGTCTTCAATTCAACAGTGGCGACGAGGACCTCAGCCCCTCACCGCGAACCCACTGCCGACTTTTGAGTGAGTCGAGCGTGAAATGAGCCATCGACTTGTGAGTAAGTCGAATGTGAAATGAACCAGGGACGCTTAGCAGATTGATCCGACCAGTGAAAACCATTTGAAACTCGAGCGTTCTTGTGAAACTGACGGAGTAAGACTCGAGATAAGCATTACTGGACTCTGCGCAAGCAACCTCTTCTAAGGGCTCGGTGCTGCAGCTGGTTCAGGGAAGAACTGGCTTGATATTTACAATTAATAGTTCCGTTCCGGCAAGTAGACTTTTGAGTGAGTCGAACGTGTAATGAGGCATCGACTTTTGAGTGAGTCGAATGTGAATTGAACCATGGACTCATAGCAGATTTATTCGACCAGTGAATACCTTTTGAAACTTGGCTTCTTGTGGAACTGACGAAGAAAGACTCGAGATAAGGACGACTGGACTCTGCGCAAGTTCATGTGGTGAGCCGTGAAGTACAGTGAGGAAACTGAGCAGCCTCCATCAACCTCGGCAAGTTTAATTGAATAGTGAAAGTGATAAATGAACCTTGGATTTTCTAAAAAGTAATTGTGACCGGTGATTACTAATGAAACTCTGGGCGTTTTTGTGGAGCTAGTAAAGCAAAGAAAAGAAAACGCTAGACCCGAAGCAGATGAACACTGGATACTGAACAAGTCCTGGAGGTGAGCCTGGGCAGCCGGGTGGTGGTGAAGTGAGCGGAGCAGGGAACCATACTAAAATAATCTCTGTTGCCGCGTTTAGTGATATTTAAGCTGCGCGTTAGCGTGTGAAGGGAGACCTTCTTCACATACAGCGCAAACCCAAAGCCGACCAGTGAATATAACGAGACAACACTGTGTGAAAAACAAAGAATTACCAGTTGATAGTTGAAAGGATTTAGTGTGTAAAGTTCTCCACAATACTGAAGATCAGTGCAGCGCATGTCAAATGAGCGGCGTCTTACGTGAAAGTGAGGTGCATCTTAGTGAAAGTAAGGTGCGGCGTAAATCCTTGAGTTTGCAACTGTTCGAATGAAAAGAGGGTAATACCTGGTGAAGCCTTCTCGCTTATGAATGAAAATGGACTTTCTGTTGTGAAATAATAATGAAGACATCACTCACTGAGGTCGGAGGTGTGTGCCGATCCTCTGCGGTGTAAGAGCCTGCTGGTGTCAACTTCTGGTGCCGAGATTGAGTGTCTCGAGTTGTGGAAGCCTAGGTGGACCACAGTCATCGATGACGTTTTTCTCTGTCGGCCGAACCTTCGTTTCATGCGCATATTCTCTGAGGCAAATCCAGTCAGCTGTTTTCGCGCTTCTTCTTCAAGCCAATCTGCGCATGCTCAACTGCGTGTGACGTCACTGGAACGCAGCGCTGGAGGCCATTTTGAGTAATAAGTAAACAAAGGCGTCCCACTCACGTCTTCCACGAGTCTGTGTTCAAGCCTGCCAACGTTGTGATTGCGAACTGCGCACTAATTAAAAACAAAAGCTACTAATACTACAAGCATAACGTGAAAGTACTAGATGTGTAACACCAACTGAAATATCACACGCTTCCGCTGCAATTACACAGATCGTGTTGCTCCTGTTCCTGTGGTTTAATCCCTTCCCCTAAGGTAAACGCGAAAGATAATCCACTCCGCCTGGTGACATTTCATGAACTGCTGCAATTCCCTCCTCACACATTGCAAAATTCTATGTCATAATAATTACATAGACTTCATGTACACAATAATTCCGAGCAATAACGAAATCAAGTGGTACGGCAAATGAATGAATAGTACCCCTGGTGGAATTTACTTCAAGAATTTACTACGGAGAGAAATCTGTATCCTTCAATAAGTTAATACCAAGAACTGCTTGTTGTGTGTGAATTCAAAGAGATAAGGGATAAGGGATGCGACATTGTCCTTCAATAAGTTAGCGCCTAGATCTGCTTGTGTGTGTGAATTCAAAATTTGATAAGAGAAACTACATCATCTATTTCATTGCGCATCCTAAAACAAACAGAGCAGTAAAATATACGTGCGTCCTAGTTTTATCCTGCACAGGATTATAGTTTCTCTGACCCCATTGGAAATCCTTGTTTAGGAATATTGGATATTCTAACTGAAGAAACGGAGATACTGGGACTTATAAAGGCGAAATTATTGGAATAAATATAAATGGATGTAAAAGATATGTACATCATAGTAGGAGGAATAAAAATTAAAATCATCGCAGATTCAGGGTCACACTACACGGTTATCAGCGCGAGCATGTGGAGTAAGAAATTTGCAAAAATACATGGGTTCGATTTGAAGGTGGCCAATGTATCCCTGAAATTGTTCACAGGAGAAGACATTATATTGATAGGGTACAAAGTGATGGATTTATGTTACAATGTATATAGCACTAGGAGTGCTATATACATTTCTAATAACCAATTCTCCATGCTCGGGTGGAATGATCAGAGGAAATTGAGAATATCTCTTGATCAAAATTGGAATGAACACCAAGATAATCTGGCGCTTTGCAAAAGCATACAATTGACAAAGTGCGAAATGGAGAATGAAAGAACGCCACCATCTATTAGCCTAGTTGACAAGGAGGAAACTGCTAGGAGGAAGAAAAGAGAAGCAGCTGAGGACAAGGCCAATAAGAAGCAAGAGGCTTACTGTGTATTTAAGGATAAGTTGAGTTCAAGCAAGTGGTATGAAAGAATAGACAGCGAAGAGAATTTTGGGAAAAATGGTAATTGCGAGAAATTACAATCCACAAATGGACGATCAGAAAGATCAGAACGATCAGAAAGAAAACATAAGAGTAACCCTTTCAATTTCCAGGCAGTGCGGCAAAGTGCTGCATTCGCAGGACTCATGTCAAACACAGGAGATGTGTATGGGGATTGTATGAGTTTCGAATACTTGAAGACTAGACACAAAGCAAAGTATTCTAAATGGTTGAATTGTGGTATGCTGTTGGATAAGAGCAGGGAAGCTCAAGATCTCTTTCCATATCCTCCAAATAAAGTTGCATCAGGGTGGATGGATGTGCTTGATGAGTACCTAAAGAAACATGAGTCATCCAGCCCAGTAGACCCAACGGAGTTTTTCCATGGAAGTCAGTTGAAGGAACTGGAGGATGGACTGTTCACAGTTGAGGCTAGTACCAATGTAGCAGAATGGCCTGAGGTGAAAAGTGATAGTGGCTTTGATAACGTCCAAAACCAAGGAAATGAAGCAGGAAGTTGGTCAAATACAAATACAGATGATGACATCGAAAAGGTGGCTGGTCGCAGTAAAGGACATAGACGCAATGTAGTGGATACTGAAGTAGCCCACATTTCAATGCTATTCTTACCACGTGACGACCCCCAGGGTGCTCAAGGGGTGCCTGATGTCGTTACAGGAGAAGATGTCTCAGCAACATCCACTAATGAATGTCGTTCATCCAAGTGGGAGGTTGGACCGGTCACTGCTTTGACCCTTGCAGAACGTATGAACCTCTTATTCTACAATGTCACCAGAGAGTCCAGTGCTGATGATAACTAGTAGTTATTTAGGTTCTCCTGAATGTGACTCTTGAATAAGGATACTCACTTATATTTACATGGAATCCCATTCTGACACAGTTAGTGTTCCTCATGCCCTTGTTGCCAACAGAACATCAGGGAGAACCACCCACAATTCCAAATGTTATTAAGACTGTGTTTGTGACTAATGTTAACTAGTTCACTTACCGCCCAAGTTCCCCTTGCCACACGTTGGGCCTACCTGTCAAAACCCTCAAGAGAGGAAGATGTGTTGTAACCTAGTTCTGTTTCCCCCCCTGCAACCTTTGGCAAGTGGTGCCTACCAGCTCTCCTGCGCGAGAGCATCCATTGTCCCCTGCCCTCCTGATTGGTTCCCCCTCATCCCGCACTGTCTTGGTTCCGTCCCCCTGCCCTCAACTGTCATAATGATTCTAACTAACTGACCGACGCACCGCCTTAAGGTGTGGGGCTGATTTAATAAACTTCTACTTCGTTATCTTACCTTGACTCTGTCTTCAATTCAACAGCCATGCTTTAGTAACTGGCTGTGTAGGACCTGGTAGTTGTTGGGGTATTTTGGAATCCTATATATATGGGCCACGTGTCCTCGTCGGCCAATTGTGTTCCTGTCAAGTTTAACTGAAAGCTCTTCCTATACTATAAACACCCAACCATTGATTATCATTATTTGGGAGACCCAATAATATTTTCTCTGATAGGGAAATGCTATCCCACTTCGATACATGTCTCTCTTAAGTGTCTCTAAAAAAACGTTTGGTCATCCCTTCATCCCACAGTAGGGTACGCATTATCACATCTATTTGTCAAAATAAGGCTCTCTAGGACCCCAAACGGCCTGGTTTTCAGCTCATATAACAATGCAGATAGTGTGCTCATTTTAAACCTGACTGTTCAGCCCAGCAGTGACAGCGGCCATTTTCTACAATGTTACATAACCTGTCTAAATTTTACAATAACCGTCATTAAACTTAAACCTATAAATAGTTTCCTATCCTTAGTGATTTAGATTTTTATATATTTAAGTCCAGTCCTGTTTTGTAGATGGCATTGTGACGTCCTAAAACTAGACTCCTCAGTCAACTGATTGATGATAGATTTTCCCCAGTTCACTTTAAACCCTGATTTTTGGTCATATATTCTGAAGAGTTGCAAGTGTCTATCTAGTGACATTTCTGGGTCCACTAGGTATAACAGTAGGTTATCTGCTTACAACGATATGTTAGTACTCCATCAATACAAGCCCTCTTAATAATGGTTCCAACCTTTATCCAGCAAGCCTGGCGTTCATTTACCAGCACAAACAGGGTTAGCTGGAGAGTGCAACCCTGCTTGTCTTTTGCCCCTCTCCAGCAGAAGCGGCCTGGTCTTTCATTCTTATTAAGCCCGACCCTTGCCAGTTCTCGGAATTTTGCCCCAAGCCCCATTTTATGGCATATCTTGAATAAGAAGGGCCATTGAATAGAGTCAAATGAGTCTTCTGTGTCCAGTGAGAGGACCACTGCTAGTTCCCCACTCTGTGTGACTTTTCTATTATGTGGTGCAGTCATCTAAGGTTATGTCTAGTTGATCTCATAGACATGAAGCCTGGCGAGTCAGACTGCTCTAAGTTTCACACTACTCTATATAATCTATTCGCAAGAACATTTGCTAATAATTTATTTTCCATATCTACAAAGATATGGACCTATAAGAGCACTCAGGCTGCTTACCAGGTTTAAGGATCCATGACCACTATAGCTTCCTTAATGTCTGGGGAAAAGATTTGCTTTTGCCTTGCCATTTTGTACTTGCATCTCAGGGGTTCTCTTAGTTTACTGGCAAATATTTTAGAATTCTGTTATTAACGCATTCGGGCCCGGTGCTTTCCTACTCTTTAGTTGAGCTAATGCCTCTTGGATTTTTCTATAGTAATGTCTGCCACTAAGGCTTTCACATCTGCTATTGCCAGTTGTGGGTTCGGTAAGTCCCTCTCTAAATTGTCCATTGAAGCATGATTGCTATCTAATTCTGTAGCAGTATTCAGCTCGATGTTAACTAGAAATACTTTAGAGACTTTTGCATTGTTAGTCCTCCTTTCCACTTTCTCACCCAGCAATCCTCAAACCACCTATTGCCCTATTTCTGTTTATTAAGCCATTGCCAGGTGTCTCCATGTTTTGTTCTTTAGCTCATATAGTGTTTTTGCTGGTTGTATATGCTGTGCCTTATTTTCCGAAGTTGCCTGTAGAGAAATCCTTGATACATATTTGACAACATTTAGACCTGAAATCACGCATGGATTCCAGCATGTGTATTTTCAGATCCTCATGGAAAGTGTCTCACACAGAGTTGACTGTAGTCCGTCTCCTTAGGTAAGTCTATACGAAAGTGTGGTATAACTCTCCCTCAACCAGGCAAAGAGTGATAGTAAAAGCTATAAAGAAACCTAGGGGTCTAGAAGAGAGGAATTATCTCAAACAGTCACAAATGGTATTCAATACAATAATGACTTATAACTAATTTCGACGAGAGGAACAGCAAAGTGAAATGCAATGTCTGCGATGATTTGTGAGTAGAACCCAAAAGGTATTCGTAGGATTCCCATCAAAAACTTGCGATGATCAATGTTATCATTTGGTCATCCAACCAAGGTAATCAAGTCTCTTGATCATTGAGACCATATTCTTACCCTGTACCACAGTCTGGTCACTGCCCACAAATGCTTTTGACCAAGTGACATCAAACGGATGGGTAAAAGTGCAGTGCAAAAATCATAAGAGTGGTGAGTGTTAAAAAAGGATAGAGGACAGGAGAAATAAATTTATTAGAGATCTGGCCTCTTCCTAATTAAAAACAAGAACAGTGCAGGAAGGCAGTGTTAAACAAATAACTGCATAGGGGCCAACATGTTTCAGCCTGAATGGGAAGGACCCAAGGCTTTCTTCAGGGCCTCTGTTCTAAACGTTGCTACTGCAAAGTGATTTCGTCACACAAAGGAAACTAAGGTGACAAAAAAACAGTAAAGTGAAAGATCACAAAAAGGATACGATAATCCAGTAGCATATCCTCCTGGTCAGCGGATGATTAAATGCATCTGAAATCATAAAACACAAAGCAAACAAAGTATTCAGATTGTATCATGTCTCTCTCATGCTCCTATTAGTGAGATGAATTTTTTTTTGTTGATAACCCTCACCCAGCACAACCGGGGATAAAGCCTCACCTCACCTGGACACAAACTCAGGAACGATGAGGCCACGCTCTAGAAAATTAAGGATACGGGTGCATGATGCAGAAAGGTGAAACAACCTAATATCACTCTTTGCTGCACTGATATAAACACTCCTATCGTTATCCTTAACTTAGTGTTCAATAGCTATTAGAATAGCCTCAAATTACTGCGGGTTCTAACCTCCCTCGAGGTCTCTCGAAAAAATGGCTTAAAACTGGATAAGCCTGGTCAACAACGTCTAAATTATGTCAGGTGGCTGAGTTATCAAAATGTGGAACAATTGGTAGAAGACTCATGCACACATCTTATAGTATCAACCACTTTCATACCAACTATGCATACCTGTCCGTCGTTACCTCTGGCAAGTCCCGAGTTGAGGGGGAGGCAACGAACGGAGCAGGTACCGCGAGTTAAGTAGAGTGCAATCTCCGAAAAGCGGCCAATCACTGGCGCGCTTTCCTATTCAAAATTCGAGCAGGACGACGAAACCCTGCACCTCTGTAGTTGCAAACTCCTAATGTTGCCCTGAACAAAGAGTGCCTGGTCCGATGATTGAGTAATTATTAATAAGCCTAGAAATGACTTACCCCATGGTAAAGGCTCACTGTTTACTCGGAGCCGGAAAGAAGGTCGAACGCGTAATCTCGCGAGACCCCTCAAGAACTACAAGGTGATGTCATACTAGCCGAAGGAGTAGTTCGTAGGTACGGCGCATTCGCGTTCTAGTGATACAGGCTACGATCGAGCCACCAGTTCACGAGTCCAGTTAGAATGTCCTCGTAGTATGTGATGAATCTGTCAAAGGGCAGTGACTATCAATAGTAAATATATATACATGAATATATTTAACCTGATGTGTCAAGCCAAACTGTAAAATAGCGATAGGTATCTGTAACAAGAATAGTCAATTGTTACCTTGGTGTGTAGTGTTCACACCGATTGTGCAGGACACTTGAGCCTTAAATATGTGGCCATAGTATAAAATAAATACCAAGACCAGCAGTATGAGAACAGGCTCACTCTATATGTGTCAGGAATATTTCATATTTAGAAGGGCCACATTATCATGATATCACATATATTTCTAAGTGTCATATAAATGTGTCCACCTACAGTTAGATTGCATTTTCAGAGAGTGGTCCAAGGTATTTCATCATTTAAACCGTGGCAATCAGAACGCAACTTATAAATCCACCTCTGTTCTTTCGTAAAGAGAAATTTGGAAACATCCGAAATATGAGAGGGGATCAATGGTTTTTCCAAAACAGTCCAGCTAAAATCAGTTTCTTTGTGGCCATGCTCAAGAAAGTGCTTGGTAAGTTTGGACACGCTCTTCTTGCATCTAAACGCGCTCTTATGTTCCAACATACGTGTGCGCCCTTTACGTGTAGTCATCCCTATATATCTCTCATTGCAGGGACACACCAACTGGTAGATGACATGTGAGCTATCGCAGTTGGAAAAACGTTTTAATACCCATGGGCGATTGGTCCCGATGTCAATTTGGGTTGTTCTACTGGTCTGAGCACATACAGAGCATCCACCACAGGGATGGTGTCCTTGTATCGCTGGGAGATCCCAAAGTGTACTGCTGGTCTCCATTGTTATCTCCTCGGGACGAGTGTGTACCAGACAGTCCCGAAGATTCCTGGAGCGTTTAAAAGCGAAGAAAGGTTGTTCGATCTTATCATTAGTACAATTTAGTACCCGCCAACGGCGTCTTACAATTTTCTGAATCTGGTTGGATTTAGCATTAAAAGTGCTAACAAAAGTCAGGCGTGTGAGAGGTGGTTTCACTGTCGAGGGCTCTAAGAGTGCCTCGCGGTTGTTATGACACGAAGGAATTGCCCATATGGCAGATTGTCGCGGAGCGACTTGGGATGTTGGCTGTCGTATAACAGGAGTGAATTGCGGGCCATCGGTCTCCGGAATAATTCACTCTGGAGCCCCGTGGGGGTGGCATATATAGAGAGATCTAAAAAAGCAATTCTCTCTTTGTTCATTTCCACTGTGAAGCATAAAAACCTGTTGCGGGTGTTCAACCACTCATGGAAATGAGTAATCGAACCCGTTTCCCCCCGCCACACCACCAAAATATCGTCTATATAGCGTTTCCACCATATTATCGACGAAAAAAAGGGATTGTTAGCTGTTAAATCTTCCTCCAAGAGGATCGCAGACACCATCCTAATTGAAATCCAGGTCTTAGAGGCACAAATTAGAACTACAGTGACCTCGACGGTTTTCAAAAAACAAAAAGAAGAGTCTGATAAGAACACGAAAGACTTTAATGACTTTATATTACACACTAAAATAAGACCTTGCAAAGTTTAAATTAGACCATTTGTATCCCTACACGAGTGACTCCTACAAAGCTCCTGAGTTTAGAAATAATGGGAAAAGATATGGATCTAATTATTCTGGATCCAGTACTGATCCGGACAGCGACTCAGATACCACGAATCCCCAATTACATCCAACCAGGGGTCGAGGGAGACCTCGCGGGTACCATAACTTCAGGGGACAACAACCTGGACCATGTCAACCTTGGTGGCAACCCACTCCCTGGGGGCCCCCTGGGCTCTTTCAATATCCATTTCAACCACCCACAGGGCAATTTCCAGGCTATCAGGGTTATAACAACCAGTCTTTTTTAGGGTTTGGCCCCCGCAGATCACGGGGCAAAAGAAGAGGCCAACAAGCACAGGTCCATTGGGAAGACCCGACCGGACCCCACACAGGGACCCGCAGCCACACTGCAAAGAATGCCCAACTACCCTAATGCATTCGGCACCTAGCCTGGTCGTTAATCTTAGCAAGAATCAATTATCACATATGGAAGAAAGAGTCCTAAATAAAGGCTTAGGCTTTGTGACATCTGATAATGGGGATCCTTTTCAGATGCAAATTGAACTTGCTCAGCTCTTTCGCAAACTACGGCTGCACTATTTTATCAAGGATAAAGAGAATTCGAATGATGACTATCTGGATAAAAATACTGGCCTGAGGATCAAATCGAACTTTTTACCTCCTATTCACACTGTACCACCTCAGGTAGCTACCTTTGAGAGGGCAGTTAAAGATGAAATTGACAAAGTCTGGGACTCCAGAAAAGGGGGCTATTGTGACTTGTCCAGACAGGAAAGCCAGGCACTCCAAACTCTATCACAGGACCCCTCAATCATGATTAAACCTGCGGATAAGGGGGGGTTCTATAGTGATACAAGATATAGACACCTACAGGAATGAATGTCTACGCCAATTAGGAGTTAGGTCAGCCTATTTACCTCTCTCTGTAGACCCCACTAAGAGACTGATGAGCGAAATCCAATCAGTAGTGGAGGAAGCTTTGTTGGAAGGTTGGATCACACCTTTGGAAGCACAATTTTTGCAGGCCCAACATCCGGTTGTACCTTACTTTTATACCTTGCCGAAGGTACATAAAGCAAAAAGACCACCTCCTGGGAGGCCCATAATATCTGGGCAAGGCTCGATTCTGAAGCCCCTCTCAGAGTTTGTTGATCACTTTCTTAGACCCATAGTACAGACCATGCCCACTTATCTCAAGGATACCAAAGATGTCCTACGAGTAATTCCGGACATCGAGTTCAACCAGGAGACCGACCATCTAGTGTCACTGGATGTTGAATCCTTGTATACTTCGATCCCCCAGGATGAGACTTTAGACACCATCTGTTCCATCCTGGGTGAGACGGACCTCAATACCATCACTCCAGTTCCTTTCATAATGTCTTTAGCTAAAATCGCTATGAAAGAGAATTATTTCAGGTTCGAGGACATGCTGTACCTACAAATCTCGGGCACGAGTATGGGCAGTATTTTTGCGCCAAGTCTGGCGAACCTCTATGCTCATGTTTTTGAACAAGAGGAAGTTTTAACAGCTAACAATCCCTTTTTTTCGTCGATAATATGGTGGAAACGCTATATCGACGATATTTTGGTGGTGTGGCTGGGGGAAGAGGGTTCGATTACTCATTTCCATGAGTAGTTGAACACCCGCAACAGGTTTTTACGCTTCACAGTGGAAATGAACAAAGAGAGAATTGCTTTTTTAGATCTCTCTATATATGCCACCCCCACGGGGCTCCAGAGTGAATTATTGCAGAAACCGATGGCCCGCAATTCACTCCTGTTATACGACAGCCAACATCCCAAGTCGCTCTGCGACAATCTGCCATATGGGCAATTCCTTCGTGTTCGAAGGAATTGCTCCACTACTGAAACCTTTTTGAAACATGCTTCTAACCTTAGAGATCAGCTTCAAGCTAGACAATATCCAAGACAACTGATCAAACGCTCCCTCAAAAGAGCTAGCTATAACAACCGCGAGGCGCTCTTAGAGCCCTCGACAGTGAAACCACCTCTCACACGCCTGACTTTTGTTTGCACTTTTAATGCTAAATCCAACCAGATTCAGAAAATTGTAAGACGCCATTGGCGGGTACTAAATTGTACTAATGATAAGATCGAACAACCTTTGTTCGCTTTTAAACGCTCCAGGAATCTTTGGGACTGTCTGGTACACACTCGTCCCAAGGAGATAACAATGGAGACCAGCAGTACACTTTGGGATCTCCCAGCGATACAAGGACACCATCCCTGTGGTGGATGCTCTGTATGTGCTCAGACCAGTAGAACAACCCAAATTGACATCGGGACCAATCGCCCATGGGTATTAAAACGTTTTTCCAACTGCAATAGCTCACATGTCATCTACCAGTTGGTGTGTCCCTGCAATGAGAGATGTATAGGTATGACTACACGTAAAGTGCACACACGTATGTTGGGACATAAGAGCGCGTTTAGATGCAAGAAGAGCGTGTCCAAACTTACCAAACACTTTCTTGAGCATGGCCACAAAGAAACTGATTTTAGCTGGACTGTTTTGGAAAAACCATTGATCCCCTCTCATATTTCGGATGTTTCCAAATTTCTCTTTACGAAAGAACAGAGGTGGATTTATAAGTTGCGTTCTGATTGCCACGGTTTAAATGATGAAATACCTTGGACCACTCTCTGAAAACGCAATCTAACTGTAGGTGGACACATATCTTTATATGACACTTAGAAATATATGTGATATCATGATAATGTGGCCCTTATAAATATGAAATATTCCTGACACATATAGAGTGAGCCTGTTCTCATACTGCTGGTCTTGGTATTTATTTTATACTATGGCCACATATTTAAGGCTCAGGTGTCCTGCACAATCGGTGTGAACACTACACACCAAGGTAACAATTGACTATTCTTGTTACAGATACCTATCGCTATTTTACAGTTTGGCTTGACACATCAGGTTAAATATATTCATGTATATATCTTTACCATTGATCGTCACTGCCCTTTGACAGATTCATCACATACTGCAAGGACATTCTAACTGGACTCGTGAACTGGTGGCTCGATCGTAGCCTGTATCACTAGAACGCGCATGCGCCGTACCTACGAACTACTCCTTCGGCTAGTATGACATCACCTTGTAGTTCTTGAGGGGTCTCGCGAGATTACGCGTTCAACCTTCTTTCCGGCTCCGAGTAAACAGTGAGCCTTTACCATGGGGTAAGTCATTTCTAGGCTTATTAATAATTACTCAATCATCGGACCAGGCACTCTTTGTTCAGGGCAACATTAGGAGTTTGCAACTACAGAGGTGCAGGGTTTCGTCGTCCTGCCCGAATTTTGAATAGGAAAGCGCGCCAGTGATTGGCCGCTTTTCGGAGATTGCACTCTACTTAACTCGCGGTACCTGCTCCGTTCGTTGCCCCCCTCAACTCGGGACTTTCCAGAGGTAACGACGGACAGGTATGCATAGTTGGTATGAAAGTGGTTGATACTATAAGATGTGTGCATGAGTCTTCTACCAATTATTCCACATTTTGATAACTCAGCCACCTGACATAATTTAGACGTTGTTGACCAGGCTTATCCAGTTTTAAGCCATTTTTTCGAGAGACCTCGAGGGAGGTTAGTACCCGCAGTAATTTGAGGCTATTCTAATAGCTATTGAACACTAAGTTAAGGATAACGATAGGAGTGTTTATATCAGTGCAGCAAAGAGTGATATTAGGTTGTTTCACCTTTCTGCATCATGCACCCGTATCCTTAATTTTCTAGAGCGTGGCCTCATCATTCCTGAGTTTGTGTCCAGGTGAGGTGAGGCTTTTTCCCCGGTCGTGCTGGGTGAGTATTATCAAAAGCATTTTTTCATCTCACTAATGGGAGCATGAGAGAGATATGATACAATTTGAATGCTTTGTTTGCTTTGTGTTTTATGGTTTCAGATGCATTTAATCATCCACTGACCAGGAGGATATGCTACTGGATTATCGTATCCTTTTTGTGATCTTTCACTTTACTGTTTTTTTGTCACCTTAGTTTCCTTTGTGTGACGAAATCACTTTGCAGTAGCAACGTTTAGAACAGAGGCCCTGAAGAAAGCCTTGGGTCCTTCCTATTCAGGCTGAAACATGTTGGCCCCTATGCAGTTATTTGTTTAACACTGCCTTCCTGCACTGTTCTTGTTTTTAATTAGGAAGAGGCCAGATCTCTAATAAATTTATTTCTCCTGTCCTCTATCATTTGTTAACATTCACCACTTTTATGATTTTTGCACTGCACTTTTACCCATCAGTTTGATGTCACTTGGTCAAAAGCATTTGTGGGCAGTGACCCGACTATGGTACAGGGTAAGAATATGGTCTCAATGATCAAGAGACTTGATTACCTTGGTTTGATGACCAAATGATAACATTGATCATCACAAGTTTTTGATGGGAATCCTACGAATACCTTTTGGGTTCTACTCACAAATCATCACAGACATTGCATTTCACTTTGCTGTCCCTCTCGTCGAAATTAGTTATAAGTCATTATTGTTTTGAATACCATTTGTGACTGTTTGAGATAATTCCTCTCTTCTAGACCCCTAGGTTTCTTTGTTGTTTATATACTGTTTAAGGGGGTGTTAACCTAGGCTAGGTCTTTAAATTCCCTCAGACCCTTTCTCCATCGGTATGTTTTGATAGTAAAAGCTGGCATCTAGAGTTGCGATGGATAAAGTTGTTGGAATCGAGGAATTAGACACTGAACATGGAGAGAGAACTGGTGATAGTGTAAGCAGCAAAAATATGCCCCACTTGTCACCCTTAAAAAATGTCTCTCACTCTTTATCGTTGCCTTTCTTAAACTGTCCATCGCGTATGGCTGATTTGTTGGATGAACAAATGGAGGCAATGTCCAAATCTAGTATTGGAGTAGGTCAACCACAGACTGGTTTGCAAGGGCAACAAGAAATTACCTATATGAGGGACACTGCTCAATTGGGGATAAACTCAGTATAAAATTTGCCATATCAACTTCATCTCTGCTCAGTGTAGTTCACTTAAACAAAAAACTGCAAATTAAATCTGAGCTACTTAAGGATGTTTTCTCAAGAATTACATAAAGTAAACACCTGCCTTCTCTCTCCGGGTAGACATGTGGTTTCCTCCTTGAAGAGTGAAGAACATTTGGTAGAAATAGGGGGAAATGACGGAGGAAATGCAAGTGAGAGAAAAAAATTGCTTAACACCAGCACAAAACATGTTTTTCTGACAAACCTTCTCCATTGGTTTTCGTTTGTCACCAGCCTATGTTAGTCAAAAGAGAATATTCAATTATGGATAAGATGTACCTCCTTTCATTACTTTTAAAACACTCTTCTCTGAAAAGTCTGCTAATAACAAAAAAATCATTTGAAAGAATGAGAAGAAGATTCAATATTGACATCACGTTGATAGCATCCCCATCAATAGTAAAACAACATAAACAATCTTCCCAAACCTCTGCCACAGATAAATCCTTGCTTGGATGTTTCATCATCAAAAAGAAGCAAAGCAACTGGTAAATACAAACCAGAAGCAAAATCGAAGGCATAAGCCAGATTGAAACCTTGGGTGTAAAATCCCTTGAGGGTTGCTTATGACAGCATATGTAAATGAGGATGAAAACAAGACTTTTACCCAGTCAACACTGAAAGTGCAAAGGCCAAATACTGACCCTGAATTATACTTTTATCTGTCACAAAGGCAAAAAGGTTGAGAAACTGAACCCTCTAAACAGACCCAAATGTCCTTGTTATGTTATGTTATTCAATGTTAATATATTTGTAAAGCGCGCAGCTACTCGATAGTGTCCCGTTGCTCAGCAGAACATGCGTAAAACCAGTTACAGGGCAGACTCTCTTGGTGGGTTATTCATGGAATAACCAAGTTTTGAGTTGTTTCCTAAAGAGCCATAAATCAGTCAATTGTCTGAGTGTAATAGGCAACCCATTCCAAAGGCGGTCCACCTGTACTTGAAAGGAATGGCCGCCTCTGCGAGAGCGGGCAACTTTGGGCACCCTCATCAGATGTTGTTGTGACGATCTTAAGTTTCTACCAGGAGTGTAGAAGGACACCCGTTTCCTAATGTAATGGGCTCCTGTGCCATGAAGCGTTTAAAGGCCAACACAAGGGCCTTAAAATGAACTCTGCTACGAATGGGAAGCCAGTGTAAGTTCTTTAGATGGGGAGAAATCCGTACTCTAGGACCCAACATAAGAATGGCTCTAGCTGCCACATTTTGGATGACCTGGAGTTTGTTCAGAAAACAATCCAGGAGGCCCAAATATAGGACATTTACATAGTCCAATATTGAAGTGATGAGGGCTTGGACCACAGTCCTTCTGTGGGGGAGCGATAGGAGGGGAAGAAATCTCCGGAGAATTTTCAGGATGCTGTAGCAGGTACCTGCTACCGATTGAACTTGGGTTTTCATATCAAGAGAATCGTCCATCTTTACCCCTAGATTTGTCACTACTCCTGCTAATGTCTGAGGGGGTAACATATCGATTGGCCACATTCCTGAAAATGTAGATATAAACTCATCTGATCTCAAACTCGTTGGATTTGAGGAATCACTGTTGGGAAGAGAATTATCTAAAGTAACCTCATCGCCCCCTTTATAGAGAATTCAATATATAAGACTTTGGAACCATTAAAAGTTGTGGGGCTCGAAATGAAATGAAAAGCAGATGTTCTCCCACAAGGCCGGAATGTGGACCAGATCTTAAAGTTCCATGCTGGGTTGTCTTCTGCTCAGGTAAACTTCTATATGGAGTATCAATCTGCTGAGCAATATGTTAATAATGCTAAGAAAAATAAAAAGAACCACTGCCAATCACCAATTGGTCATGCAAATATTGCTGGGAGGAAAGTTACATTTTCACATGCAAATAAGTTGTACATTCATTTTGCAGTTTCATCACTGTTTGACGACACTCATCACCTACCCTTTTGTAATGATGTAGCATAATATTAGGACAATGCTTGCAACCTAAAATAACCTGTTGAAATGTGTATAGCTACAACAAATTAGAAAAGGATGGGGACTGTCCTTGGATGTTATCATGGAACAATATTTAATGCTAATATTCCAAGAAACTTGGTTGTGAGAACGTTAAAATGTTCAGAGTTTTACCTCACTAAGTGAATATAGGCATATATAAAGTGGTGGCACGCATTCCGTGGGGTTTTTAAATCTTATTTCAGCACAAGTCTCCAAGGATATACATAGGATTAATACTGAAAGCCCAAGGGTTTTAACATGTGTAGTAAACCTACAAATATAAAATGCTAAGCCAACAGCTATGATCTTGATAAATGTCTACATACGTGCTGATGCTTTGACACACCCTGTTGATGTTCTGAAAAGGTTATGAATTGATATTTACAAGATTATGTTGGAATATACAGATTCAATTTTAGTAACTGATTGAGACTTTAATGTTAAGTTAATACAAACAAAAAACGGTACAATTGTGAGTTCTTTTTTACTTTACATAATGTGCCTTTAGCAACTTTACTTTTTTTCTGCCTCTCCTGAAGCACTAACAATATATGTTAATCATTCGTTCATTCAATCAATCAATCGATCAATCAGGGATGTTTCTATTGTCCATATCCACATATTGTGAACCTGTTTGATATCCAGTGTATTGCTATACAATGTTTTGTAAGGAGTAGACTACCTCTTTGATAAGAGAACATTGGAGTTACCAGATTTTATTTAATAAGATGTAATTTCCAAATAGAAACAGGTAAGCAGTTCATGTTTAGTGCCTTTGGAATTGTAATTGTAAAATTTTGAAAATGCCACTTTTAGAAAGTTAGCATTTTCCTGCCTTAGCCATTTAGTGGCAGTAGCCCCTCTCTCTCTCTCTGCCACATGTCTGGGTGTAGTTGACAGTTGGGCTTTGTGTATTTCTCCTTGTAAGGAAATGCCTCTTTTTGTATGGTCACCCTCATGTTTTTCAACTGATGCTGCTGATTTTTCTTCTCTGAGAGTGCACTGAAGTCTGCTAAACAGACCTCAGTGCCAGTGCCTTGACCCTAAAGTGTATGTTGAATTGGCTGTACCCAATTGGAAATGTACCTATAAGTCCCTAGTATATGGTACCCTGGTACGCAGGGTAATTTAGAAGGGTAACCCAGGGCTTGCAGCACTGGTTGTGCCATCCTGGAGTTCCTCCAAGTAAAACAAGTCCGCCACTGTAGACTGGTAGAGCAGTCTGCTACTGCTGGTCCGACTTTGCCATTGGAAGCAATGGCAAGGCCACCACTTCCCCTAAATATCTGCATAAGTCACCCCTCTGGCAGGCCTACCAAGTCCTAAGGCAGGGTGCAACATATGACACAGGCAGGACATGTAGTTTATATGTCTTAATAGTGAATATGTGAAAACACTGTTTTTACTGTGGAAAGACATGGTTGCTCAATTGGCAAGTACAGGATTACAGGCAGACCCCTTGGCTGTGCTAGCTCCTGAACGGAACGACCAAAGTGGTAATTCCAAAGTATCAAACAACTTGTTGCATTACGCCCAACTTGAATTTCAAGCATGCAGCTTTAGCAAAGCTGCCACTGTGTTGCCTTTAGAACTCCTGGGCCTTCTCGGGCACACATGGAGTCCATGAGACCATTTTCTGTCCTCCCGGAGAGACATGCCAATGACTCTCAGGAAGGAGCACATTGAGAGATTGCAGGCCAAGGAGTTGTTATCTCCCTCCTGCAGAAAGCTGCTTAGGTATTCGCCCCAAAAGATAAGCTTCAAAGAGGAAACAATCTTTGAAGGGCAAATGTGCCACCCTAGGGAGGAGGGCTTCCCCATTGTTTAGGCAAATAGGCTGGCACAGGGAGCATAGAGGGGAAACCAGTTGCCAAACCGGGTTCTCCAGGGGTGTGTAGCCTGAGGTAGCCACACCCCAGGGGTGGGCTAGGGAGGTCTGAACACTGAGAGAGGGGTCTCGCTATCTTGGGGGGGGGGAGGGGGGGAGGAGTGGGCAGAATGGTGGATAGCTAGATGCCACATTTAACAGAAAGTAGTCACCAGGTGCAAAGGAACCTGGTAGCACCATTGGCTACCATCAGCATCCTGCCCTCGGGGCATTTTCCAAACATAAAGTGGGCACCCCTGGCACACAGACCTCCGATCTCGACCGACTTGGAAGAAGAACCAAAGAAGGACTTCCTTGTTGCACCGAGGGACCTGCAAAGAGAGGCTGCACCTTTAAAGACTGCACCTGCTGCACCTGGTGGCTAGCGAAGAGAGGGACTGCTCCTGCCATGTCCTGCTGAAGGAGAAGCTGTCTCCAGAGCCCATTCAAAGCAAGAGAACACCAAGGGCCAGCTCACTGGCCTCCTATTCGCAGCACAGGGACACAAAAGCTGAAGATGCCTGCTGGGACAAGTTGGTAGCCCAAAGTTTTTAAACCGCTACCACTGCCGCTGTGCAATATCGAGGACTAAGACCTGACGCACAGATGCTCACCAGAGTTTGTTGAGCCCAGGGGTGCTGTTGGGACCCTCAGAAGGCAAGTTATCAATCTAGGAAGGATTGGCCTGTGACTGCTGAAATGGGTGAGTAGTACTCCAGACCGAAGAGATTCTTCATGGGACTTCAACCCTGCAACCAGGGCCCCCACACGGTTATATGTTGTTACCACGAATTCCGTTGCAACGCATGCCTTTTCCACGCATGCGTTACCACGGAATTCGTTTTCCCCTCATCTTCTTTGCCACGTCGTTCTTACGTCATAAAGAGGAAGCGGAAGTTTATTCCGCTTCCTCTCTTATGACACTGTTTTTTTCGGCACGGCGGGATCGTTTTTTTATGGGGGGGGAGACCCCCCCCAACCCCCCTATTTAATCCTTCGTTTTTTTTTTTTGTGGTAAATACGATCGTTGAAGGCATACGCGTTGGAAAGACGTTTACGTGGTAAGTGCCTCGTTGTAAACGTTACGCGTAGTACTGCCTTCGTTGTTAATGATGTTTCCCCCCCCACACCATCTTCGTGGTCCAAGGAATCCCTGCAGGAACACCCCCAACGACCACGTCGCAGCCACAGCATCCCTAGAGCATCTTCAGCACCCTTCATCCCTTGCATCAAGACCACTTCATAGTAATCCATTGCAACACGGATAAAGTGGTGGGAACTGCTGAAGGACTGCTTCTTCTGTGAAAGTAACTGTTCTTGGGGACTTTACTGTTCCTCTTGGCTAGCTCCCTGACGGATTTGGCCGCCCTAAGTACTTCTAACGGACTCGATGAAAATTACTCAAATTTTTCTTGAACATGTTCTAAGTGTACAATTCGCTGTCTTTGCCAAGACTTGTTCGCACTTTAGTGAAATTGCTTAGCTTTATTATTGCTTGTAAAATCTATATCTCTGGGACGCTCTGGTTGATCTTTTTCGTTATAATGTCTAAATTCTTTAAAAAATGCAGTCTATTTTTTTTTTAAATGGTGTTGGATTTCTGTAGCGTTGTGTCAATCTTCTTCTTCAGTTGTTGTGATGCTGTTTAAATGCTTCAGACTTTTTCCCTCTGTGTAATTCATGCTGCTCAGTTTCACAGCTATCCTGGGTTGAGCTGAGGGTTTTACAGATGAAACCTACTGGACCTAAAGGGGTTGGTAAGTGTATTACATGGTGAGGTTGCAAACCCTCACTATGTACTACACACTATTTCCTCACACTCCTAGACAGCCACACACAATAGAGAGCTTAGGTATGCCTGGATGGGGCATCCCAGGCAGAATGAGAGCAAGGCACAGCCCTCCTTACATTTGAAAATACTCTATCCCGCCTACATGTAAAGTCTGCATACCCCCTGAAGTTAGTCTGGAGCTGAGCAGGGAAGGCAGGATGCCTAGTGACCTAAAAGGGAAACCTCTAGAAGATTCTTCCACCTTCCAGAGGAAGGGTACCAGATATAAACATTGAACCTCAGGCAGCATCTCTTCAGTACACTTCTGGACCTATGGGTACTCAGGCAGGAAGAAGTAATGCTGTGCTGCTGAAATGACTGCCACTCTTCTGGACTGCTGCTCTGAAGGAGCTGCTGCCTAGCTGGCCTCTGGTCTGGCTGAGAAGGACGGGACCTGCATCTGTTCAACCCAGGACTCCAAAGTGACCCTAGGGGCAAGTTGGCTGGCCTCCTGACTACAATCTCAGGGACAGAAGGCTCCCATAACCCTGAACCCAGCACCTGGACTCTGCGATCTGTGAGTCCTACCCTGCCAAGTGTTGCCATCCCAGTCCTGGACCATTGGAAGTGGGCCTGAAGGTGCTCTGCCAGCACATCTGTGGACCCAGCAGTACTGACACATCTCCTCTGCTATGTGACACACACCCAAGCAGAACATACACATTGCCTCTGCTGCAAGGGTTCACCCAACGCAAAGGACTCAGCAAATTACTCCACATCAACCTCACAGCCACATTGGAACCGCCGCCTGTGCAAAGCTTTCCTGACACAGACTCTCGCATTGCAAATCTCTCTTATCGACGGCAGCCTCGAGGATGGCGCAGGTTCTAGCATTGCAGCTCCGCAGCTCATCAGAACTGCATCGATTCTGTGATACATTCGCAACGTCCGACTTCTCATCACAGGCCGACGGGATCCTTGGCAACGAAGTAGGACCTCACATAGCAGCACCTTGGAACCGACGTAACACCTTGGTTGAGCAACACATCCTCTGTGAATAACCTCGCAACGCTCCGCAGCCAGGACTTAGGGTACTATTTTCTGTGGGCTTACCAGGGTCCCTATAGCCGGCCCGCGCTCCATCGCGGTCGGCCTGAACTTGTAAGTTTCTTCCGATCTGGTGTGACCAAATGTCCACAGTGGGCACTTTATGCCTTGTGACGTTATTTTTTTCTGAAATGTTAAAACCTGCATATCGCCGGTTCTACCGATTGGACTTTAGTTGTTTTGGTCTTGTTTTATTTATTAAAAATTACTCAATTTTTCTAATCTGGTGTGGGATCATTTTGTGGTGTGTTTGCTCTGTTTTACAGTTTGAAGTGTTGCACCGCATTCGCAAGTGTTGCTTCACATTTGCAAAAGCAAAACTAGAGGTCGCTCATTCTCCTACCTTGCACCCAAGACATGGAACGACCTTCCTCAGCACATCAGAGCCTCCACCTCGCTTCCTGAGTTCCTCAATAAGTTGAAGACCAGTTCTTCATATAAGCTCCATGGAACCACACACCGTGCCCAAAACCTTTGTACCCTCTCGGATGATTAGTGCGCTATACAAATCAGCAGAACATAACACAAATACTTTGCACATTTCCTCTGAGTTAAGCCTGATTGCTCTGTGCCAAGCAACCCGAGGGTTGTGCACAGGTTAATCTAGGGTTTGTTTATGATATCACCGTGACAAGAATTATGGTTTCTACTTGAGTAGGAGTTCACCCCCCCCCCCCAGACCTGTAACCCAATTTCTTACAAAAAGTGAATGAAGGTATGTCGAGCAGGTGTTCCATATAACCCTCCAACAGTAATGAGTAAAACAAATATCGATTGGTGGGCTGAAGCTTTCGAACCTTTCTATCTATGATTAGCTCACTGAGGACAAATTCCAGTTTCGTGAAGAGGTCCTGTAGTGAAACCCATTTTTAAAAAGAGAGATGGGAGCTTACCCAGTAAGTATAGATCGATTAGCCTTACTAACACAGCATTTATGGTATTTGTAAAAACAATCTTAGCACCTTTGGAGGAGTGGATTAGTACAAATGACCTAATACGAATTGAGATGGGAAGCTTTTGGGAAGGCTATGCAACAGTGGATCACTGTTTTGCTTTATAAGCTCTCGTTCGAAAATCAGTTGATCCAAATGAAAGATTATGCTGTTGCTTTGTTGACTTCCGTGCAGCGTTTGATTCACTCGATCATGGAAGTCTCTGGGAGTCGTTAGGTGCCTAGAAGCCCCTGGCAGGTTTATTATCTATTATTCAGTCTCTCCATACTTTTAATTGGGCACCATTAGAAATAGAGCTTCCTGGGCATCTCTCAAAAAGCCATGAAATACATTGTATTCTTTAGGGTGCATTAAATAAAAAAACTGTGATCTACAGCTACTCATGTTTTGTTATTTTTGTATGATCACAGTAAATTTATACCGCAAATTGCACCATTCATGGTACATTAATGGCATTTAATTAAACGAAGTAATATTTTGGCGTAATTTCAGAAAATTCACATAAGAAGCATAACTCGAAATTACCAACATTACGGCGGCATAATTAAAATTTTGTCCAGGCCTAGTATTCTGTAACATGGATGTGTGCCAGGCCTGCCTTTTTTGGGTTATATTTGGCAGACTTACCAAAAGCCCTAAAACAAATTCTCTCGCCCCAAAAATGTGGGGATTCCACATCCTGTGTCTGCTGTATGACTTTCAGCTTTCCGGAGACTAAACATTAAACTATGAGGCCCAGTGATTTCTAAATGTAACGAGAACCTCATGTCAAATCTATATTTTAATATTGTATGTTTTTCTAAGCAGAAACTGTGTATTGAAACAAGTACCGAGGAATTCAACCACATATGCAGTGTGCTGTACTAATTACTAGACTGACTGTAGTTTAAAATGCATAATTGATGGGGAAAAATGTCATTTCTAACAGTTAGGGAAAATAATAATCTTACTATAAATATCTCAGTGGTGTGACAACAGTTCTCTCCTATGTGTGTTTAGAAAGCACACCTGGTTAGTACAGTACAAGCCAAACAAATAATGTACAGTTGATGAATAAATGGTCATTTAAGGGTCATAAACTTCAAAAGCAAACCCACTGGGCACAGGGAATGACTTGGTCGTGTGCTTAGGACCCAAACGCTCACGTTGTGGGTCTGTGTCCTGCTGACATGAAGGGCAAGGCCAAGGCAGGTAAAAGTTCATAGGCTGCAGTCCGGTATTGATTTTGCAAAGATGAAGAATCTAAAGAGCCAAACCAGTAAGGGGTGTGGAGTCTAGCATTGGATTGTGGTGGATGTGTGATTGTGTCTGTGAGCCCACCGCATATGTGAGGGGGTAGTCGCCACCTCACCTGCGAATGATATGAGCAAGCTTCCCAACAGAGCAGCACATGAGCAAGTTAGTAGTGGCAAAAGAGAGCCCTGGGGTGGCTGAAGGGAACATTACCAGAGAGTGGGGCATCAGAAGTTTGTCAGGAGATGGTTTCCGACGAGTAGAATGATGCTGCTTGAAGAGGAATTGAGACACCTAGACCTGGCAAGGACAAAAATCAGAATTGAAGCAGCAGTGAGTCCTAAGCTCTGCAGATGGAGGCGAGTGACTCTTGGGCACCCTCCTGGATGGTGGAAGTAGGCTGGAGGACCTGATCACTAACACCCAGGATATTATAAGAGCAGGCAGATGTTGTGGGGCCAGTGTGTGAAAAACACACACACGCCTCCTAACCTTCCCCTTTTTTGGATGAGAAGCAGCAGAATGGGCAAGAATCCCCTCCGGTAAAAGGATTTATACATTGTTACTGGTCAAGTTGGGCGATTCTGACGCCCTGCCCATGATCACGAACCTTGTAATTTAGCCCTGGTGGAGAAGGCTGCACATGTAGCCTAGAGGCCTCATGCAAATTGAAGGCTGGGAATGGTACTGCTGGACAAAGGTGGGCCTGCTCTCTAATCACTGCTGAGAAGACGACTACAGGTAGGCTGGACTTTTGTATTGTTCAACTACTTGAGCATAATTAGTGGTAGGTTCTGCAGATGGGGGTTGACATCTGCCTCAGCACTCACTGCCACCCTAGTCGGGTGGGAGGAACATAGCCAGCGATGGGCATTTCACTGCCTTTGTCGGGAAGAGATGATGCCTGAAGGATGCAGGGTACTTAGGGAAAAAAGCTTCCATCAAAGAGCTTCTGCAACAGGGGGTCTCCAAAAAAAGAAATAGGGAAGCAACTAGTGGGTTGAAGCGCTGATGCAGCTCTTTAATAACCACTTCGCAAGTGTATACTGAAACGGTTACTGGAAGTTTCATGCAGCAATTTTTCCTTGACATTAAAAAGGAAAAAGAGTGTATCACAGATTAATTGAAGCAAATTCTGAAGGAAATTGCAAACCTTTCTTGGTGCTGGGCAACAGGGTTCACTTCCTAGAGATTATGGACGAGAGAACTGGGGACCAGGAAACATTTACAACCAGCTTGCTCCTATTAGAGGATCAATATAGGATTCTACATGAACAGCAGGAACACTTGGAGAATTGCTCATGGAGGAACGCCATATTCAATCGCAGTGCTCCAAAAGACACAAATGGTAAAAAACATGAAACAATAGGTCCAGGATTGCTTTCAGCCATACTAGACAATACAGATGAGCACCCAGTCTGATTAGACTGCGACAATTACAGTGTGATATCCTGGTCCAACAAAAAACAGTCCCCGGTGGACGTATTGGATGGATTAATCACAGCTAGGATAAGGAGTTGTTCCATGCTTGCAGTATGCGTGAGAGGGAAGCAGGGTTTTAATATCCTAGCTTAATATCGTTTAATATCCTAGTTTAATATCGTAGCGCTCGCATTGCTTGGTATAAATAAATAATTAGTGCCTGATTGTGCCGGTGCCACTGCCCATAGCGGTATTCCACATTGTGCCCCAATCTCGTCCTGTTTTGGTTTTGCTTTTGCTGCCATCTTGTTGTTGTGCCTCGAGCCTGTCTCTCCACCCCGCTCCCGCCTCCCAGCTGCTCCTCCCTCGCTCCGCCCCCTCCACTATCCACTTATGTCGAATGCATTTGCGCGCAGCGGACGCGCCCTATGCGTGCCGAAGGCGCGCCAAAGGTAAGCCCGTCTACGCCCGTCCGCGCCTGGACCGCGCCCAGCGCCAAACCCCTTGGCCCCCGCAAAATCCACTCCACCCGCATAACGTACGACGCCGCTACCCTCTCAGCACTCAACTCCGGCCATCTCCCAGACTGCTACCAAGCCGCCCCAGGACACACCCATGGACCCTTCACCTGCCACGCCTGCAAGTTCGACTGCATCAGGACCCACACCAAATCCACAAACTCCAAACAGAGCTCCGTAACTAACCACCTGAAGTGTATCCTGCTCAATACCCGCTCGATCCACAAACACACAACTGAACTATGGAACCTACTAGACACCACAACACCGGACGTCGCCTTTCTTACAGAAACCTGGATGAACGCCTCTTCAGCGCCCGACATCGCCATAGCCATCCCGGACGGCTACAAGATCATCCGAAAGGACCGCATCAACCAAACAGGAGGAGGCATCGCCATCGCCCATAAGAACACTATCCGCATCACGACCAGTTCCGACGACACCCTCAAAGCAGCCGAACACCTTCACTTCCAGATCCACACAGACCCCAAGACCACACTCAGAGGCACCCTCATCTACAGGCCACCAGGACCCCGCACACAATTCAGCGAAGACATCACTGACTTCATTAGCCCACACGCCCTCCCCTCCGAGGACTACATTCTACTGGGAGACCTCAACTTCCACCTGGAAAAGAACACCAACAGCAACACCACCACCCTTCTGGACAACCTCGCCAATCTCGGACTCAAACAACTTGTAGACACCCCCACCCACTATGCCGGGCACACGCTCGACCCAATCTTCTCCTCCAGCAAGCACATCTCCTTCAATCACGCCACAAGACTCCATTGGACGGACCACAGCTGTGTTCACTTCACCTACAAAAAGACCACGACCCACAACCACCCACAACCAATTCCCCGCAGAAACTGGAACAAAATTACCACCGACCAGCTCTTCACATCACTTCACCAAAACCCTCCTGCCAAATCGTCGGACCCTAACCTAGCAGCCATCAACCTCACACAATGGATCACCCACAGCGCTGACGATTTAGCACCCTTGAAAAACCATCAAATCAAGCAAGGTAGCAAAAAAGCCCCCTGGTTCAATGATGACCTTAAGAATTCCAAGAAGATCTGTCGCACCCTCGAGAAAGCCTGGCGAAAAAACCCAACCACTGACAACCTGGCCACCTTCAAGAATGCCACCCGCAAACACCACCAACTCATCCGATCCACCAAGAAATCTGCATTCAAGGATCGACTCGAAAACAACGCCCACAACAGCAAGGAACTATTCAACATCGTCAAAGAGTTTACCAATCCCACCGCCGGCACCAACGACATCACTCCCTCTCAAGACCTCTGCGACTCTCTAGCCTCGTTCTTCCACAACAAAATCGCTGACATACATAACAGCTTTGGAGACCAGTCCACCCCACCCACCTCCGAACCAAAACCCTTCTCCAACAACCTCTGCGCCTGGAACCCAATCACCACTGAAGACACCATCCGCCTGATGAACTCCATCCACTCAGGATCGCCAACCGACCCATGTCCCCACCACATTTTCAACAAAGCAGACTCCATTATCGCACCCCATCTCAGAGATGTCATCAACTGCTCCCTCAACTCCGCTACCTTCCCGGAAAGCTGGAAACATGCCGAACTCAGCGCCCTCCTGAAGAAACCCACAGCGGATCCCACTGAACTCAAGAACTACCGCCCCATTTCGCTCCTCCCATTCCCTGCCAAAGTCATTGAGAAAGCCGTCAACAGTCAACTCGCTGCCTTCCTCGAATCCAACGGCTCCCTCGACCCATCACAGTCCGGCTTCCGAGCCAAACACAGCACCGAGACCGCCCTCATCGCAGCAACAGACGACATTCGAACTCTACTGGACAATGGAGAAACAGCGGCCCTCATCCTACTTGACCTCTCCGCAGCCTTCGACACAGTCTGTCATAGCACCCTTATACAACGCCTCAGCAACGTCGGAATACAAGGAAAAGCATTGAACTGGATCATCTCGTTCCTCGCCGGAAGAACCCAGAGAGTTCGCCTCCCCCCTTTCAAATCGGAAGCCACTGAAGTCATCTGCGGCGTACCACAAGGATCATCACTCAGTCCCACCCTCTTCAACGTATACGTGAGCCCCCTCGCATCCATCGCGCGCCAACACAACCTCAACATCATCTCCTACGCAGACGACACCCAGCTGATCCTCTCCCTCACCAAAGACCCAAACACCGCCAAAACCAACCTACACGATGGGATGAAAGAAGTGGCCGAGTGGATGAAGAACAGCCGTTTAAAACTGAACTCGGACAAAACGGAAGTCCTCATCTTAGGATCATCCCCCTCCGCTTGGGACGACTCATGGTGGCCACCAGCCCTGGGAAACGCACCCAAACCAACGGACCACGCACGTAACCTGGGCTTCATCCTGGACTCCTCCCTCTCAATGACCAGACAAGTCAACGCCGTCTCATCATCATGCTTCAACATCCTATGTATGCTCAAAAAAATCTTCTGTTGGATCCCCACCGAAACAAGAAAGACGGTCACCCATGCACTGGTCACAAGCCGACTGGACTACGGAAACACCCTTTACGCCGGAACCACAGCCAAACTACAGAAAAAACTCCAACGCATCCAGAACGCTTCAGCCAGACTCATCCTAGACATCCCCCGCCAAGCTCACATCTCCGGTCACCTGAAAGACCTCCACTGGCTCCCCGTCAACAAAAGAATAACGTTCCGTCTCCTCACCCACGCACACAAAGCCCTTTATGACCTAGGACCCGAATACCTCAACACGCGCCTGACCTTTTACACCCCCACCCGCCAACTACGATCGTCCAATCAAGCCCTCGCCGTGATTCCACGCATCCAAAGATCCACCATGGGGGGATGATCCTTCTCCTACTTAGCGGCCAAGACCTGGAATTCTCTCCCCACCCACCTCCGCCTTACACAGAACCACCTCTCCGTCAGAAAACAGCTAAAAACTTGGATATTCGATAGATAGCGTACCCCCCTCCCTCAAGCGCCTTGAGACCCTCTGGGTGAGTAGTGCGCTATACAAATTCTAACTTGACTTGACTTGACTTGAGGGAATGGGGCTACTCTTCAAATATTCCAGGACATTTTGCAAGTCACTCCACCAAAGAGACAAGATAGGGGCGACCTTTCTGAAAGCACAAGGAGTAAAGCTCCAGTAGGGACAATCTTTTAGATACATGTTCACTTGGAACAGATGCCAGAGCGCCACAAAGCTGCTGACGGAAGCCATTAAATACCAGGGATTGAAATACACCGGCAAAGAGCTTTTGGAGAAGATCCAAGCAGGAATAAACCTCGACATCACCCAAAATGGCATAGAAACACTTGCAAAAACACTGTCTAAAATAGGCAAATCCCCCATACATTGTGAGTAGAGTGACTGTTGTTTTTAATAGAACCAATTACGTCTTTCCTTGCAGTATATGATATCCCCTATTAATAAGTGGGGGAGGTGGTGTGAATAATAGTTTGAGGTCCACAAAGGGCCAAGTTTGAGGGGGAGTTATAAAAAATGGTAATGAGAAACAGGTGCCTGCAACTTTATTCACATGCCTTTCCATGGACAGTTTATTATCAAATGTAACCCCTAGGTTATGGACAAATTCGGAAGAGGATAACTCTACAGCGGAAGGTCCAGGCCAGAGGTTCAAAGGAATGCATTCAGGACTTTGCTAGTGAAGCAACACAGGAGCTAAGTTTTCCCCACATTAAATTTAGGGGAATTAAGATTGAGCCAGTTAATGACATCATTTATACAGTCATGATGACCAGTGATAAACGACAGTTGGCCATAGGCCAATATTAGCAAACCTACAACACGGAGCTCATCTGGGAAAAACAAAAAGCACAACTGAGCCTCAGTGGGTAAGGCATTCTGGACATAGTCAAGTGTCAACAAAATGCTATTCTGAGACCTTTGTGACTGGACTGGACTAGACGTGAAACAGGGAAGCGTTGGTGCATGATCGACCACATATTTTTTTTTAATCGTTTATACAGAGTTTTATATAGCGCGAACTTGACCCCGAATCGCGTATCAAAGTGCTTTACATAGCACCAGTTGCATTACATGAGGACACATTCATTTTTGTTAGGCACAGCAAGATTAAGCGATTTGCCCAGAATCACAGGATGTTCAGCATCATTGCTGAGACTCGAACCCAGGCCCCCAGATTCGAGGTCGACCGCCGTAACCATTAGCCCAACGCCTCGGTTGCTCTAGGAGATGCTGCGGTTGCTCAGGTAGTAGCGTACCACTAAATTGTATTCCTCCCCGCCTCAAGGGTGATACTGAATGTTTGAGACAACACCCATGTCCACTGCGAACTAACAACTTTCCCATTTACACCAATTTAGGGAATCTTGGATTTCACCCTGGGATTGGAGTCAGGCCTTTGCAACATGGAAGAAAGGGGATTGTTTGACCGGGAGGGACATGCCCAAGGACAGACAGGTGAAAACTTTGAAGCAGACCAAAGAATATTTCACCCTGACAGAGACCGAGAGATTCAAATTGATGATAGTCAGACACTGTTGCTGGTCCCACAAGTAAAGGCAGGCATCACCAGAATAGTTACTTTTTTAAAAACCTTAATAAGGATTGTGATGGCTTGGGCTCTCTCTCCAGCATCTTTCAGATCCTCATATAAGAAGGACAAATGGCCTGCTCCAGTTCTCGAAAGCGTGGAAGAAAGAAAGGTTTTCAGCCTTGATCATGACCAGTGAGTGGAGATCTTTTAGAGGGCAAACAGCTTTGTGATGGATGCAGGAAGGAAGAAATCTCTGTACAAGAACTTTTATTTGCCCTTTGTTCTATGCTGCTTCGATACTGCACGCTAAAGACAACAGAAATAATAATGCTGGAATGCTATGTGTAGTGGTGCGCACATTGACGTTGCCCCATGTTCTGTAGACCTGCTTCATGGTGATGGAGTTATAGAGGGAAGTGCTTAATCTTGTGGAGGGGAAAACGCGATCAGTCTTAGCGGAACGTCCTGAAGCGATAATTCTGGGAATCTCCATTGCAAGGGAATAATATTGCATCCTCCTTGGCCGCTAAGCAAGATATATATGCAAAATTGTGTTCAGCAACCCGCTCAGGGCATATTTAGCTACACGGTGTAGTGGATCCTAGGTATGGGAAAACTGGTTAAAAAAGCACAGGAAAGGGAATGGAGTATGTTGAAAGCTTATCTGGCAAGAGACAGCCGAGAGTTTAGATGACCTTAAGTCCTGTGAGCTCTAAATATCTTTGATGCTCCGTGTAGATCAAGGTGGTTGATTTGGGGGAGGGTCAGGTGGAGATTGGTGGAATTGGACACAAATAGTGGAAAAACGGATGCAGTCTGTGTCCTAGCAGGTTTGAATTTGGCAAGGGTTGCGGACATGGTGGGGCGAGAGGAAAAAGTTGATGAAGAGGTTGCTGATGGGGATTTATGTCTTTCAACGTTTGTTTCTGCACCTCTCCTTTCTGAACCCAATAGTAAAGCTCATCGTATAGTTGTAACGGAAGTGCTTTAAATGGGTCGGTACTGTCCAGTACGGAGTACCTGCACTTTTTTATTCTGATAGGGAGAGTGCCAGCACTTTTCAAGAGAAATGCTATACTTTTAATTGGAGAGTACCGGCACTTCTCAGAAACAAGCAGGTACTTTGCTATAGAGTGCCTGCACATATATTTTTCCTTTTCAAGCACCGTGTAACAGTGAGAACTGAAAAACAAATATTGAAACCTAGAGATCAAACACTGCATCCTTTAGAACCTATGTTAATAAAGACATTGTCAAAATTCAACAGATTGTTTTTGTGTTGAAAACAATAGATCTCCTAAAACCTTGCATTTATTTTTTAACTTCCCCATTACTTTTCATGGTCCTCCCAAATATAGTTTGCTGATACATGCTTGCTGTGCAGCAGGAAGTTCTTTGATGTTAAAAAAGTTTGACGTTATACAACCAGGCAAGCTTCTTCCCCAGGCTTCCTCAGAGAAGAGCAAAACAAAACAGTCACGTGCTCCCATTGGATTTGCTTTCATGAGGTCAAGATAAACTGGGTCAATGCCAAAATTCCTTTTCATTGAGAGGCTGTACCTTCTGCCCTCTTCCTCGTATCTGCGAGCTGGTACGGTGCTAGGATTTAAAATTCCCTAGGCATGGGCATGTTGAACTACTGACGGTGAGCAAATAGTGTATACCAAGGAAGGATGTAATTAAAGATAGTTATCATGTTGCAGGATACAACATTTTGCAGTGTGATGGATGAAGAAGTGTGATAGAGAAATGCACAGATTATGATTTTCAGTTTCAGTAAGCTGGCAGTTTTATACAACTCTGTAGGTCCTTTATTTCTTATGATTATAGTCCACTTAGTCAGGTACTGCAGTAATTTGTCCATTCTGAGATTTTTAGTTTAAATGTTATGGTCTTGAGGAGGCACAGGTTGGAAAGAGATATGGTTGTAAGATCTGCTGGGCAGACATTGTTACTACCATCCTATATTGTGAGATGCCAAGAAGTGGTCATAGTATGTAGTTAGGTGGGAACCACTGGGCTGGTCTAAATTCGAGGCCTTCCTTGGCCAGCAGTATGTGGAAGATCTCTTCATTTCCATGCTACCTAATAAGTTAGTATTGGGTGGTTTATTAATGTGGACTGGTACAGTCCTGGGTGTTGGACATGGCGATTAGGGAATAGTCTTATGTGAGTGCAAAAGGGTCAGGCACTATGATGGAGTTGTTATACAGCCTGTTTGAACTACTATCGGCTGCCTGACCCATGAGTGTTATGGTATAAATATTTGCGAGGGCTAGGCGCATTGCATCTTTCATGCTTAATATCATTAGTTTAAACCCCCTATTACACTCGGACAAGTATTGTCTCCCAAATTGGAGGGGAGAAATACATTTTGTGTGACAGGGAACCAGACACTTATTTCCTATATGCTGGTATTGCCTGCCAGGATATAGTACTATGAGGTGTCCAAGAGAGAGGGGGCATGTCCACAGCATACCTTTTACCACCAACTCCACTTGTGATGGACACTTATTGCATGCCTTGAAAGTGTTTCCACCCAGTCTATTCTTTGTGAGACCAAATGGGTAATATGTCTTGAAACAAATTCCCTCGTCCTGTCAATTCTCAAACAAAGGCATCTCCTTGCTTCAAACATACTTATTCGAGCAGTCAGGCATTTTCAGATAACTTGGGTCTTTGTAGTTTAGGATTGTGTCTCACTCTTTAATCATATTGCCTGATATTTGAATAGGCCAATCAAGAATATTAAATAAAAGGTTCTGCTTTTTGCAAGTTTTCTAAAGGTTACCTCGGAAACAAACATGGTCCAACCAGTTACTCTATCCATCAAAGGGGCTCCAAAACTCTACAATTGTTAAAACCTGTGATTGTGTATCAGAGCCCTTCATCATGGATGCCTTTTAGATTACTACACAGAGATATCAAATGCACAAATTTGCACCTGGGGGCTCTTTTGCAATCTCGCTTTTTAGGTTGAGCATTCGAGACCTCTTGTATATACTTTAGAATATACTTATATATTAGTATATACTTATATGTGTATGTACTTTGTGGGCTTTGGAGAACAGCCTTAGGGCTTGTCTGCTTCCACTTAGGGACTTTTTTTTCTGTTCAACTGCCTCTGATTAACTGTTGTAATAAAAAAGGACCAGTAGTGGTCAGTAAAATACCATAATTGCTTTCTGCTGAGGGACTTTCTTTTTTTTCCTGGCAACTGCCTCTACTTACCTTTCTTGATAGAAAACGACCAGCAGAGGTCAGTAAAATACCAGAATCACTTTAGCATTCTCTAGATTCCAGTCCATAGAAATTGTCTTCCAGGAGCACCCGTAGACAATAATATTTTTTTAAAATCTTGTATTTTCAGTGATATGACCACCGAAGGCTCTGTTTTCTTATTAAAAACTGATCTTTGGACTATACCATTTCCTGCTGAAAGGCAATATTTCTCTCTATGTGTTCACATACCTGGTGTGTCACGCAGTTTGGTGCTTACTTTCCATCATGTTAAAGAACAGTAAATGTTTCAGCACCCAGGCTAATGTGCTGCGTAGCTAAATACATATACGGTCTCAAAGGCGAGACCGATTGCATTGCAAATGCTTGTTACCCTTATTTTAAGGCCATTTCTCTGGGGCCTATAGAACACGGAGGCCACTTGGAAACCCTTGTAACAAGTATTCCCTGTTGTCCCAGGATCCTTTGAAACCATATACTACTGCAAGTTTACTGAATGCCAGCAACCTCCTCTTTAGGTTTTTTCCTCTTAGTGGGTAGTGAGAATAAGCAGTGGAAACTCAGATGAATGTACAGTTGAATGGTGTAGAATACCTACGATGCGTAGGCAGCCTTTGATTATTCTTTTTAAATGTCTGGCTCTTACAGATGTTGAGGAAGCACTAGGCACGCTCACAGCATCAGAGAACATTTTACTCCATTCAGATGGCACTTCGTCCTTTGATCTAACAGATAGAGTTCATGACGATTTACTCGGCTTTCCAACTCATAGGACATTTTTGCAGCTGGTGCTTTCAAATCTGGTCCTCTGATACGAAATCAAATTATTCCATATGAAACCAATCCTGACAGACAGTATGAGTTGCAAATTGACGTGAAATCCAGGTATATATAGTTTATGCTTCTACCAACACATATCCGTGGGCACAGTGTAATGATGGATTCATCTTCTATGCAATACACTTTGTCGTCTGTGGGCAGAGAGAGAGGCTTCTTCAATTGTAGAAGATTTCGTCAGTCATCTTCAACATAACGCTTCTTACTCAATTAGCGTCTGGTTGATCACGAGGGGAAATCTAAACCTCCTATTCTGACATGGTCCTGATGAGCACCCCAAAACTGAAACAAACGCGTTGACATAGACTCATAGAGGGATTAGGTTTCAGTCAGTTGTGAAAAACACTTAGACAACAGTGTCGAGGTGACTTTGTCCTGAAATGGTTTTTAGAACCACAAAACTCCTTTCGAATGGATTTGTCTCACTTCTTCTTGTAAGTCTGTCAGCTTTATAAGCATTATTGTATCTCTCACATTTTTTTCTGTATATGGTATATGACTATATAATTTCTTTGAAACTCTTTCGTTGATGCATTATTATTTTTTTTTTTAAATATGTTTATTGTGGCAAAGACAGTGGTAGAAAGGCACAAATTGTACAGTCATCAAGCTAGTTGATATGTAAAAACAGGGAGGTTAGCCCCAATGTAGATACACAGCCAAGTACGGCCCACATCCCGGAGGCAGGGCGGCGTCAGAGCAAACCCATGTACAAGTAGAAAAAATTGCATTTGTGCTTTAAATATCAGAAGAACAGTATCAACGTCTACGCCAATTTTCTTATGTTACATTTCCACACTTCATAACGGTATAACAATAACGTGAAACCCCGTAAATGGCATTTCTTTTTTTTTCTTTTTTTTTTTTTTTTTTTTTCGAAAACCTTTATTGTGCACGAAAAGAGAACAAATACGGGCCTACAACCCTCAGGCCGGCCACGGGACTTTTACGCACAGGTGCGAGCAATGCGGTTCCACAGCGGCATCAGGCAAGATAACAACAATTTGTAACAGTTACACTGAATGGAGTCATGCCGCCAAGGAGAAGGAGCATTGAAGGTTAAATTTCTAAAGTTACGATTGAAATATAAATCAATAAAGAATAGAGTAAAGGAGAACTGAGTCCGGACATTAGCTTCATAACATGAGCAGGCGGCATCAGTAAGAACAACATTAGGAAGAACACCCCGTCAATATGGCAGTACCATACAAAACAACAGTAGCTGTAGTCCACATTTACGCACCACCCTCAGCGCCACCCACTCCCTACTAACCCCTATTGCAGACCCAGAACAGAAACCAGAACCAGAAAGCGCAGAAATTAGAGAAATAAGGCCCATAGAAACTAAAAAGAGGAAAGCTAAATCTACCCCCCCACCCTACAACAATCCGGAGGCTACGGCCTACCCCCCCCCGGCAAAGTGCCTGTCGCCCAATAAAGAACCCGAAATATAGAATAAGAAGAGAAGAGAAAGAAGAAAAGATAAGAAAATACAGATGTTCACACCTGAAATATCGGGAGGAAGAAAAGAACAAGCTATTCTACCACTCCCAAAAGAGGAAGGAAAGGAAACGGGGGAGGAGCCCTAACACTAACAATACTCCCGGTCCCCCAGCCATGTATAGCCCCCTTTACCGAATGAAACCATAACATCGAGAAGTACATTACCAAAAGGAGAATTGAATCAGACACATCCGGGTCCTCGAGCCAGCACTGGAATGATCACCCCGCCCATAGGGGCAATAGCAGGATACGCACAGTCCCACCCCATGTGCAAAAATACCAGGATAGACATCAGTAGCAGAACATATGTGGGGAGCTACCACCATTACATACGCCAGTGAGGCAGCACAGTTCGAAATCGTACCAGCTAGGCTAACAAAAGTGAACCCCCGGAGATCTCCAGCGCTAATCAGGTCGCAAGCGACCACTACACCATGACGCCCAGCAGAAGCCCGCCCCAGTCGGAACAAAGGGACAAGATGGCCGCCTTAATGAGAATGCAAACAAAGGAGAGCAAGATGGACGCTACCCCTAAACAAATAGCCCCCCTGTCATAAACTTCCATAACCAGCAGACAGGAGCCAAAGAGAACACGGCGGAGCCGATAGCCCGCAATTGATCAGGGTAGCCAGTATATGGTGCCGACTGTGCCATTAACAAAAGTCACAATATTCCGAAGGACGCCATGATTGTAAAGCAGAACTCCCACTAACAATAATAGAGACAGATGGGGGAAAACAATCTGCACCATACATATGATCCACGCAGCCAGTACGTACAACATTCCAACCCCAATCCCCACCTGGCAAGAAAGTAATACAACCAGGAACCCGTCTAACCCTGTCCCGATCTCAGGAGCCCCCCCGATCCTAGCTCACGATGAATGCCACCTCTCCCATCAGTAGAGAAACAAAATGGACGCAAGGAAGGAAGAGATGATCCGTACATATAAAATGGTCGGTGCCAAATACCCAACAGAGCAGTAAACACAGTCAAAAGCTTCTCCAAGGTGCTACGATAGCACCAGGACACCGGGAGGAAAAACGGATACTTGCACAGGAGAGTCTCGAAGGGAGCCTGAAGGTGCCGGGCCGGCAACATCATCGGCAATGGGGAGGGCGGATACAATGAATCAGTTCCCGAGTGCGGCGACATTGTAGCATTGGCAGAGTCCATAAGCAGTCTTTCACAGGCACCAGTCCAGGCATCACGGGTCTCTCCACCGCTGAAATCACTCGGCGACACAGTAGCAGCCCTAGGCACCAGAAGGGAACAGTGCAGCTGTTGCTGGGAGCAGTCTCTCCGCATCCGATCCAGATCCGAGGCTACGTCGTCAAATTTCTTGCTCAGCCTGTGGGAGTTGTGAAGCAACTCCGATCTCAGATCGCCAAGGGAAGACAGGAGATCTCCGTAGGACAGGGCAGGCTGCGGTCCGTCTGCGGCTGGGACAGATGTGGGTGTATTCAGTGCAGACTCCGGCCCGGCCACGGTGCCGCAAGCACAGGGCGAGGGTGGGGAGCCCTCTCCAGCTAGTGGATCCACAGGAAAGTCCAACGCTCCCCCAAGCCAATCGCCAGAACGTGGGGGGGTGCGACAGGAGGCAGCCGGAGTCCCCCCTCCCATTGTGAACAGTGGTGTAACGGGCCCCCGCCGATCGGAACAGGCAGTCAGGGCAAACGGGCGGTCCGTCGATTCAGGGGACATCCCGTAATGGATTCCAGGCAGCCTTCACCCAGCACACAACAAAGGAGCCGATCGTGCAGTCTCGCCCGCCCTTCAGGCCAATGCAGTCTCAGCGACCCGCAGCTCCCATCAGGCAGGAGTATTCCGGGCGCGATAGAGAAAGCAGCTCCGCACGGGCTGCGAGTGTCGAGCAGGCAGGCCGGCCGTCTCCTCTCCGTCTAAGTCCAGCATCCAGCGGCAATGCACGTCCGAGTCATGGCGCAGGGCCGGGCAACGTTCTATCTCCTCAATCCGACCGGGCAGAGGCGTCGGAGGAAAACGGGCGAAATCAGCACGCATTCCCCATTCCAGCAGTCGGTAAAGTGAGCAGGATAACAGGCAGGATAGGAACAAAGGGCTCAAGGGCTGGCGGAGCCGGGAGCTCACACGTCTGCTCCGATCGCCATCTTGGCTCCTCCTCCGTAAATGGCATTTCTAGTGCTGATCTGAATACAGAAGGGGTCGAATGCAAGGGCCAGTTAGGGCGCAGTCATCACAAGGTAGGGTGGTCAAATGGGAATCACCGCGAAATACATACATAGCTAGCAAGGAATACCAGCGTGGCACAGGGGACCTCTACACGGTCTCCCAACACCCCACCTCAGACCCCCCCCTCCCCATCCCCCAACTCCGAGGAAGCGGAGGAAAACAACTCAGCGCTAGTGGCATCCGAATCATCCTCCTCTAGCCCCTCCAGACACATAGTTCTCCAGGCGAGTAAATCATCCTGAAGCTTCTCATCCCTACGAGTGCGCTGCATGTGCGTCTCCTCCGCCAAGGCCCATTCCTTAGCGTCTCGTAACCAGTGAGAGAGTTCAGGCGCCCTCTGGCCCATCCATGTAATGGCCACCCGTCTCCTCGCCAGGACCAACAGCAGTTGCAACAATTTGTAAGACAGATCTTTTTTCTTCGGCTTAGGTACTAACGCCAGCAGACAGTGAAGCGGGTCCAGTTGCAATTGAAGATGCGTGGTCTGGGCAATATGTAGCACCACCCTGCGCCAAAAATCGTGTACCAAGGGACATTCCCATGCCAAGTGCAGAAATCCCGCCCTCTCCATCCCACATCTGGGGCAGTTATGGCTTCTGTCTGACGAAATGCGGTGGAGGGAGACGGGTGTCATGTAGGTGCGATGAACAAAATTGATATGAATAAGCTTGAAACGAGCATTACAGGACACTTTGCGAGTCAACAGTCCGATCCGCGTTCTCTGGGCAGGATCTAATTCTATCCCCAGGTCTGCCTCCCAAGCCGCCCAGGCCGGCGCTAATGGGGGAGTCGAGTCTTTTCGCATGGCAGAGTAAAGGAGGGAGACCAGGCGTCTGCCCCTTCCACAGGATAAAATAATGTCCAGGGTATTAGTGAGCTGGGGTGCCTCTGGGAACTGGGGCCATGTCGTCCTGGCCACGTCCCTGAGACTCCCGTAATGCAGGTATTGGCCCTCACCAAGTCCGAAAGAGTCCACTGCTCTCTCAAAGGACAAGAAAGAGTCGTCTGGGTAGAGATCCGCGAGGGTCTCGCAACTGCCCAGGTGCCACTCTCGGAAGGACATATTTGCCTCCAGTGTGAGTATCGGGGCCAAAATCCAAATTGGGAGCTCTCTATGAAACGGCGCGCGACGCAATACCTTCTCGACGAACCGCTGCCAAATGGTAGCCGTATGCCGTACTACATAGGGCAGAGTGTCATCCGCGCCCCGACCTTGCATGAAAGCCTCCTGCAGGTCCTTGTTCGTAGCCACACCAGCCAACAATGCCAGCTCCCAGTTCCCATCCTCAGCAAACCACCTGGCTGCTGGGAGAAGCTGCGCCGCATAGTAATACAGATCAAAGCGCGGGGCCTCGAGGCCTCCTTCGTCCCAACACCTTGTTACCGTGTGCAACGCGACCCTACTGCGACCACCTGCCCAAAGTAGGGAGGTGAGGAGGGAGTTCAGCGTGCGAAACACCCGGGGTGGCAAAGGGCACAGCGTATTCTGCAGCGCATAGAGGACTCTAGGGAGCATCACCATTTTGGCAACTGCCAGCCGCCCCATGAGAGAGAGAGGTAGTGTGTTCCAAAAGGCAACAGATTTACTGAGGGCTACGAGAATTTTGTCAATATTGAGAGCCAGGAGAGCCTCGTCAGAGGCAGCCACCTGAATGCCCAGGTACCGGAACGCCAGCCGTTCACATCGGAGGCCGAAATAGGGGGGTTCCGCTTCCGGGTCAGGGACAGCAGCATTCAGCGGGAACACCAGAGATTTGTTGACATTCATGCGCAGTCCAGAGGCTGCGCCAAAGCGGTCCAAAAGCCGCAACATAGCGGGGAGGGCCTCCAACGGGGAGGTCAAATAAAAGAGCGCATCGTCAGCGTAGAGGGAGATGACATTGGTAGTGTCCCCCACTACTATGCCCCAGTCGTGCAATTCCTTGCGGGCAGAGACGGCCAGAGGCTCAATCGCGAGCGCAAACAGGAGGGGGGAGAGGGGACAACCCTGACGGGTGCCCCTCCCCAGCGACCATTCGTCGGAGCGGGCCGCTCCCAGGCGCACCCTGGCCCGGGGCACTCCGTAGAGCACCCGGACCCAGTCGCAAAAACCAGGGCCAAATCCCATTTTCAGTAGCACATGCATCAGATAGCCCCAGTGCACCGTATCAAAGGCTTTAGCCAAGTCCACGGAGACCAACACGTGAGGGACCTCACGTCCCCGGACTTCATGTAATATGTGATTCAGGCGACGCAAATTCATCGCAGTATTGCGACCAGGGACAAAGTCACACTGGTCTGGATGGACGAGCCGGGGCGCGTGTGGGGCAAGGCGAGTGGCCAGCAGTTTAGTGAGGATTTTTGCATCGGAGTTTATCAATGTGATAGGGCGATAAGCTGCGGGGTCCGTTTTGTCTCCGCCCGGTTTCAAAATCATACAGACCCCGCCCTGATTCAAAGTGGGCGGAAGGGTGCCCGTACGTAAAACTTCATTATAAACTTGTAGGAGGAGGGGGGCAAGGGTATGTCCGAAAGCTTGATAAAACTCCGCTGGAAAGCCATCCCCGCCAGGGGTCCTGGCCCGGGGAGGGCAGCTATCGCCGCGGTAATCTCACCCAGCGTCAGCTTGACATCAAGTTCCTTCTCCGCTGCCTCCGGCAGGGTCTGTAGGCAGAGGTCCGCAAGATATAAGCGACAGACATCCTCCGATATAGACGGGTCAGCCTCATACACGAGTCGCAAATGGTCTCGCTGAACTGCAAGGACGTCAGCCTCCGAGTGGACCATATCACCACTGGGGTTCCGTAGGGCTACGATTCGTTCGGGCGTAAACTCACGGCGAAGTATCCAGGCCAACAAGCGGCCAGACTTATCTCCTTCTCGATGCAATCTCTGCCTGTATTGGCCCAGTGTAAATTTATCTAGCCTCGTAAGTATGTCGTGGATCGACACCAGGGCGAGGCCCTCCGCCTGTCGATCCGATGCGTCCGGATCAGACTGGGATTGAGCTCGCAGGAGCGCAGCCTCCGCAGTCTGCAAGTCCGAGAGCAGTTGTTTCCTAACACCGTACGATAGGCCCATACACGCTCCACGCACGACAGCCTTCAGTGCCTCCCATTTGGTAGAGTAGGACAGATCATTCCCCGCCCAATTGAGGTCCAGGTAGCTGGAGAGCGACGACGCCACATGGTCCCGGGCCACCGGGTCCTGAAGCAGGTCAGTCGGCAATCTCCACGTGCGCGGACGCTCCGTACGATCAGGCCACTGCGCCACGCACGTGACCGGAGTATGATCCGACAGGTAGCGGGCCTGGTGCGTAACCGTCAATGTAAGGGAGGAGGGAAGATTGGCCGCGAGCACTCGGTCCAGCCTACTATGTGTGCCATGCGTGGGGGTATAACACGTGTAAAGCTTCAACACGGGGTGGCAGGTACGCCAGACATCCACTGCCCCAATATTATGCATCACTTCCCGTAAGCGCGCCATCATACGGGGCTTAGTGCCCGCCCTGGGTGGATGACGATCCAGCTCATGATGCAGTACGCAATTGAAATCCCCGAACCAGAGGAGGGGTACGTCTAGGCTTGGAGCCACCAGATCCTGTATCTGGGAAAAGAAAGCCGGGTCATCAATGTTCGGGGCATACGTGTTAAGAAACAAGAGTTCCTTGTCATTCAATCTGAGTCTCACTAGTATGTACCTGCCTTCCACATCCGCATCTATAGATTGGACAGCACAAGGGATCCCCGGGGCCACCCAAATTAGAACCCCCCTAGCATATGTAGAATAGGAGGAGTGGAAAAGCTGACCTCTCCACTTCTTGGCCAGCCGTTGTACTCCGTCATCATCTAAATGGGTCTCCTGTAAACAAGCAATTGAAACCCCATGGCGCTTAAGGAAGGTAAGGACCCTATGTCTCTTAGTACATGTGCCCAAGCCACGCACATTCCACGTTAAAAACTTAAATCCCATGACCAACAATCACGCCCAAACGGGCTGCAGTGTACGCATCCTGAACTGTCTCCGCTTGGCCCCTGCAACATACGAATATTGGGATGCAGCACATAGGACATGCTCCCCACAAATCGGAATCAATACACACACAATGCCAGTGTCGTCTGAAACAAATACCCAATCCCCCCCCCAAACAACTCCAACATACAAAACTTTTGTATGAACACCCCCATCCCCACCACCCACGAGCAATAGGATAGCAACAACCAAAACCGCCACCCCGCCCTTCCCCTGCCAGTGCCAGGACGTGCACAGCCACCCCATACAACACACTCCACACACACTCACACACACACAGCAAAACAACCCCCCCCAACCCACCCTCCCAGCTCCCCGGAAGACCTCGCGATTCTGGTAAAAGAACCCGGGTACATCTCCCTCGCTAAGTCAGCAACGTGGGAATGACATAGATCACCCCCACCTCCTACCCCCCGCAGCACACATGACCCAGTCGCCAATCACAAGGTACCAACCAGTGTTCAAGAAGGGTCCCAGCGATAACGATGAATACGGTAGATCAAGGAGTTGTAGGGCCATGGAAAACTTCAGAACAAGGGCAGGTGTACAGAGGAGGCGGAGGAGGTAGAGCAAAGTTCATTCCAACTCCGGCGCCTGTAAGGCAGTCTCCGGGACCACCGGAGCCGTAGACTCCGCGAGTAGTAGCGTTTCCTGCAAAGTGTCCGGTACCAATATATCATTAGGGGCCGCCGCCCCAGTCGAGCTTGGGCCAGATCGCGTAGGCGAGTCGTCCATAAGGATGGCCCCGTCCGGTCCAACGTGGGTCGAGCTTCAGGAGATCCACGGGACCCAGAACGGCGGTTTCTCCTGCCACGCCGCCTCTTCTGAGGCCTGGTCCCCCAAGTGTCGCGCGAGCCCCCTCTCTCACCTGGGGGCAGATCGTCCCCTCTGATCTCAAGCCACTCCCACACCTCCGCCGGTGTTTCAAAGAAGTGCGCCCGGCCCTGGGAGAGCACTTTGAGCTTGGCAGGATATAGAAGCATGTACTGAAGCTGCATTGAACGTAGTTTCTGCTTAACTCCCAGGTAGGATTTCCTTTGTTCCTGCACCTGCTGGGTATAGTCAGGATAAATTGATATGCGACTGTTCTCAATCGTGTGAGGCCCCGACTCCCTCGCCGCCTTGAGAATGCAGTCCCGGCCTTTGTAGTTCAGGATTTTCGTGATGAGGGCTCTAGGGGCCTCCCCCGGTCGCGGAGGGGGTACCAGGGCCCTGTGCGCCCGTTCCACTATGAAGACGCTGGACAACCCATTCGGACATAGGTGCTCTCGGATCCAAGTCTCTAGGAAGCGCTCAGGGTTCCCCGCCTCCAGCCGCTCCGGCACTCCCAGGACCCTTATGTTGCTCCGACGCGCCCTCCCTTCCGCATCCTCCGCGCGCCTCTCCAACGCACGGGTAGTAGAGGTGAGTTGGGCTAGCGACTTTTGCAGGGAAGCGACCTCCCCCTGTAGTTGAGTGATGTTGCCCTCCGCATCAGAAACCTTGTCCGCCACCTTGCGGAGGTCTGTCCGCAAGAGGTTGACATCGATGGAGACTGTCTCTATCTGGCGTTCCAGGGTAGTGTGTGAACCCTGAATAGCCTTAAGGAGTTCCGCTCTGGACGGTTCCGATGGGTCCTCACCCCCGTCTTCAGCGCCCGTCTGGCGTGTGATCCTCTGTGTCTGCGGGCGAGGGGTAGTATACTGCACGATGGTATTAGGCTGGGAGGTCTTAGTGCCCCGACCTGAACGGCCCGCCATAATGAGTGGTGCAAATGCGTGCGTCGCAAACTGCGCCCCTCAGGTCCAGCTGGCCAAGGGGGGTCCCCCGAGAGCAATCACAGCGCACAGAGGATGTAGTGCAAGTGGCGCCCAGGCAGTCCAAGCAGACCAAGCGGTAAGACAGCGTAGGAGCAACTCCCGTTCACCCACCTCCACTGGGTGACCAGGTGTCAGGGCCTCGTTGAGGCACAAATGGGCAGTACAGGATGGAGCGCGGAGTCCAGCACCTCTTCTCGTCGCGCTTCTCGTGTCCCCCAGGGCATCAGCCACAGATCACCCAGCAATGGGCAGGGCAGGATACTGGCGCACCCCGCCACCAGCTACCACGGACCTCCCAGAGGCCGCCCGGTACCGTGCTCCAAATGCCGGTCGCATGGGGGAGGGGCCGCAACTCGTCCGGAGAGCTCAGCGACTCTGTTCCACAAGTACCACAGCTGCAGGGCGATAACGGAGGGTAAAGACCCCCTCCGGGCGCAGGACAAGAACCAGCAGGGGGAGGCACACAGGCGGTAAGACCCCGCAGGAACCAAGGAAGGGGCCGGGTCCGATCAGGTGCACAGCAGTCCGGTGCCCCCACACGACTTCCACGCTGCCATCAGGAGCTAGGGCCAGCGGCACTCATAGCCCCCACCTCCGGGGGCAGCCGCTCCGGAGACCAGGCGCGCAGCCTCCAACAACAGCAGATGGGGGGGGGGGGCGGCACTCCGGCACAGGAGCCCTGCACAAAATGGACGGCGCCTCCGTCCCGTCCCACTCCTCACCGCTCAACAAGAAGGCCCCTGTGTCGCCGCCACTCGACTCTCCGAGCTCGGATCGGGGGCTCCAGGTACGGCGCTTGCGTTCGCTAGGGGGCACACTCAAGTCGGGGAAGCCCCAGCTGATGCCTCAGCAGTCCGGCTCCGGCGGGCAGGCTCAGTCCGCGGCGTCGCGTGATGAGACGCGCCGGCGCCGCCTCCAGCAGCAGTCAGGCCAGCGCTCACGGGGAATCGCGGGTCCGGTCCGTTCACCACAGGAGTTTCGGTGGGGCCACCGCCACCTCTGACACGCTTTCCAGCAAACGGGAGATCCCGGGCAGGATAATTTTAAGGATTTAGCTGGTCTTCGGGACGGAGCTGGTGGAGCTCACGTCCTGTCGGCCATGCTGCTTGGCCACGCGCTCGTTGATGCATTATTTAGTAAATTGTGCTAATGTGTAGTAGTTTTCTGTAATGCAATTTATATTTTGTAAATAGTGTTTTTTCCGTATTTGTTGGATTGGCTCTTTCGTCACTGGGCAGCAGCAAAAATGGCGCATTTCAATGGTCTCGTCTGTGTCATTTAGTATTGATTTCTTTAGATCTTTTGACCCGGATGTATAATCGGAGGACCCCTTTGCTTTGAATTGAGAGCCTTTTCTTTAGGGTTTGACTGTTCAGTGCTAACCATAAAGAAGAGTGAAGACTTACTCTTGAAATGTGTTAATGTGTAGAAACTGAGATAACACGTGAATGGTGTGTGATAAATATGCATAGGCTTTGTTAAAATATTTTTTTAATGTAACATATTCATTTTAATGGGTTCAAAAACTTAATAAAATGCAATCTGGATTCGGTTTGGTTCAAAAACTTTATTCGATTCAGAAAGAATCATAAAAGTACAAAGGATGATTTACAAATGTTTTTAAAAAAAAAAAGCAATCTAAAATTACACATTGAGCAGATAAAGACATTAATTAATATATTCACAAATAGTTTAACATGGCGGAACATACAGACAATAGGACCCATACCGATCACTTTAGGTCAACATGTGTTATTTCATAGGGTATTTATACTAGAATGACCATCAAAAAAGCAAAAAAGTAGAAAACACGACATCCCACAAGAGCAAACAGGTCTGAGGCCAAATTAACCATATCGTTTCCTAATCAGGAGAGACACTCGTATAAAATTTAACATGGCGCAACACACTCCAGAAGATGACAACGATAGCAAATAGTCATAACAATCTGGATTCATTTGCGGTAAACTACTATCACCAAATATTATTCAGGCAATCTGGAATTTCAGGAGGCACAATGCATAGTATCATCATCTGTGGGGAACTGACACAGGTGTTCCAACCATAAGGTACTGAGGTAGTACGTAGTTTGCGGGAAAGAGACAAAGTTCTGCTTTATCTATTTAGAAAAGTCTCATGGTGTTCTATAGCGATGCGTGCACCTGCATTCAAAGATGTGTGCTGCAGGTGGATGTTGACTCGAGGACAAGTTTCAGTGGTGGTTGCTGAGACCACTGTGCAGCATAACTTCTGCTTGGGTGCAGCTGGAGAGGAAGTGTCCTGATCACTTATGGCACACATTGATCTCGGGTCCTGGGAAGCACCATGCATGGAACACAACAAGGCAGGTTGCACGGCTTCAGATCAATGAGATCTGTGCAGCTGAGTGAAGCAGCACCTGGTTGCCACACAGGGAGCAAAGAAGGTCTGCAATGTGCCGGGAAACATCCTTTACAACAAAACTTTTACAACGCAGTGCTATTACAACGCAGGTTTTACAACGAAAACCATTACAACGCATTGCACTGGGGGGCGCTCTAGGATAGGGAATAGATTTAATTTACTATCCAACACCTTCCCTACTATCCACGGGGACTGGAGTTGGAATAGTAAATTAAACTATTCACTATCCAGCACCCCAAAGCGCTATGCGTTGTAACAGCATGCGTTGTAAAAACTGCGTTGTAACAGCATGCGTGGTAAAAGCATGCGTTGTTGTAGTGTCATACATCCCAATGTAGAAAAACCAAAGGTGATGATAGACGGAGCGTTGACAATACAAACACTCACCCCCAGTCAACTGATCTGGGTTTAATCCATCACCGTTCTTTAGCTCACTCTGCCACCCCAGTTCAGACATGGCCATGTGCAAATCAGTCTGACCCTGTGCCTCATGGGAACAGTCCAGCCCGAACTGCCAAGCCATGTCTTCCCTGGACCGGAATCAAGCTTCCCAGGACCGGTTTCTGGAATTACAGCTGTCTTCAGCCGGGCTTGCTTGACTCCAGTGGCAAAGTGAGCAAGAGACTCACGTCTGAGCATACCCTGCCAACTTAGGGCAAACAAAGAAAAACCAAAGGTGATGATGGACGGAGCGTTGACAATACAAACACTCACCCCCAGTCAACTGATCTGGGTTTAATCCATCACCGTTCTTTAGCTCTGCCACCCCAGTTAAGACATGGCCATATGCAAATCAGTCTGACCTTGTGCCTCATGGAACAGTCCAGCCCGAACTGCCAAGAGATGTCTTCCGTGGACCGGAATCAAGCTTCCCAGGACCGGTTTCTGGCATTACAGCCGCCTTCAGCTGGGCTTGCTTGACTTCAGTGGCAAAGTGAGCAAGGGACTCACGTCTGAGCATACCCTGCCAACTTAGGGCAAACAAAGAAAAACCAAAGGTGATGATGGACGGACCGTTGACAATACAAACACTCACCCCCAGTCAACTGATCTGGGTTTAATCCATCACCGTTCTTTAGCTCACTCTGCCACCCCAGTTCAGACATGGCCATATGCAAATCAGTCCGACCCTGTGCCTCATGGCTTGGCAGTTCGGGCTGGACTGTTCCCATGAGGCACAGGGTCGGACTGATTTGCATATGGCCATGTCTAAACTGGGGTGGCAGAGTGAGCTAAAGAACGGTGATGGATTAAACCCAGATCAGTTGACTGGGGGTGAGTGTTTGTATTGTCAACGGTCCGTCCATCATCACCTTTGGTTTTTCTTTGTTTGCCCTAAGTTGGCAGGGTATGCTCAGACGTGAGTCCCTTGCTCACTTTGCCACTGGAGTCCAGAAAGCCGGCTGAAGACGGCTGTAATGCCAGAAACCGGTCCTGGGAAGCTTGATTCCGGTCCAGGGAAGACATGGCTTGGCAGTTCGGGCTGGACTGTTCCCATGTTTTCCCTGGACCGGAATCAAGCTTCCCAGGACCGGTTTCTGGCATTACAGCCGTCTTCAGCCGGGCTTGCTGGACTCCAGTGGAAAAGTGAGCAAGGGACTCACGTCTGAGCATACCATGCCAACTTAGGGCGAACAAAGAAAAACCAAAGATGATGATGGACGGAGCGTTGACAATACAAACACTCACCCCCAGTCAACTGATCTGGGTTTAATCCATCACCGTTCTTTAGCTCACTCTGCCACCCCAGTTCAGACATGGCCATATGCAAATCAGTCTGACCCTGTGCCTCATGGGAACAGTCTGGCCCGATGTGCCAATCGGCACACAAGAGAGAAATAGATGCAGCGGATGGAAGATGACTTCGAGCAAACCGAATCGCAACAGCAGTTCAGCCTAGAGCAGAGATCTTCAATCGTTGGGGCGCGACCCCCAGGGAGGCTGCGGAGGCCTGGGAAGGGGGTCACGCATTCCCCAGCTTCACTTGTGCCCGTAATACAAAATGTTTGCTTTCGTTTTGGATAAAGTCAGCAGTCCTGGGATGGCTAATTTAGATCATTATCAGCTGAAGTTCCATCAATTAAGTCTCTTGTGCAATTTTTAACGCACTCTACCTACACACGCTGGGCTTACACAGCTCTATTTCCTCTCTGTCACAGCAGCTCCTTCTAATAAAACTCTCTTTAGCCCAGGCAAAGTCCCTCTTGCGTATAAGCTCGGGCTTATCAAATAGTTCTGCCCCACTTAGTTCCATCAATTGAGTCTCTTGTGCTGTGAAAATGTTTTGTGCCAGGATGCCTGCTTGCCTGAGTGAAATGCAAATGTGCCTATCAGTTAATCTGCAAGTGTAAAGGGTGCTTGGGAGCTGGTTCTGGCTTTAATTGATCAAATCACTCCAAGCTTTGTTATGACAAAGATTTGGTATTTTGAGTGGTAGTGCAAAGAGTTTACTTAGCTGTGAAGTGCATGCTTTTAATTTTAGCTGCATTTACACAGCCCTTAGTACCCCTAAAGGTGTGTTGAAGGGAGTTATGTAAAAAAGAAAATTGCATTACATACGCTCTGGGATTACTAAAATCGACACCATTTTATTATAAAACTATTTGCCCGTTTGCAGCACTCTATCTTACACTGTGTGTAATGCAAGTATAAAGTAATGACTTACATATTTACAGTGTGACCTCGTAGCACTAAAAATACACGTCACTCTTCTCCACTGCATCAATCAAGATTTAATTGTGGGGCTCTCTGGTTACACACAGACCTCTGCAGTGCATTAACTAATAGAGGTTTCATAATGTACTACAGTGCATTTCCCACATTGCCTATAACTTTATATATTTATTTTTAATTTACGCTTCCCATTATTTTATATGTAGATACCTGATAATGAAAGACCTTAAAATCGTACAGAATATTTTGGGGCTTATTTATGAGAGTACCAGGTTCTAGAAATTTTCTTCAGAAGGGGGTACTTACGCCTAAAAACGTTGGACAAGGGGGTCTCAGCATCAAAAAGTTAGAAGACCTCTGGCCTAGAGGTTACTTAAAATGTTCTCTCTCACTCCTGGGGGCATGAGATGAACGGATAGCAACAAATGTTGTGCTGTAGGTGATGCCCATCTAGGCTGAAGCTGGGCTTTAACAACAGGTCTTCAATCATAGACAACAAGTTGGTCAGAAGGTATTTCTGATAGCAGCATTTGAAGGAAGTTGCATTTCCTTGTATTTCTTAAGCTGATCAAAGGCAGGTGCTCAACATACACAGCTGTTTGCTTGCTTTGTCTACAGACTACAGCAAGTCTTTTCCTCAGTTCTTTGAAACTGGTCCAGACTATATAGGAGAGCAGCCATAATTCTAGCCTCCGGTTCAGTATTTCTTCTGGCTAGTGTAATCAGCTCCTGTTTGTAGTCCGAGGTAAACATCACTACTAGACTCGCAGGACACGCTTATATTTCATAAACAGTGTCCGTTGGTGTCAACCCAACCAGTATCTCAGAACTGTTGCAGCATTTGAAATCGTGAGGTGAACCAAATGTGTTTGAAATTCACTTTTTCTAGACACATTTCAGTCTTTAGGCAAGTAAACCAATAACACTCATTCTCTCCTATTTCCATTGTGATAGCAGACATTCTATAATATCAGTAGACAGGGGGCAATTGCATAATGTAGCTGGGCTTCAGCTTTCTTCGGCCATAGATCACCACAGGGAATTTGGATGGTCAATCATTACTGCTTCTTTGTTCAGGTGATTGCGTTACATCTTTGTGCTCCTCTCTCTCTTGTGCAAACCATTTCTGACAGGTCAACGTGTGGCATGTAAATAATCTTTCCTTGATGGAAATCGGAAACACAAAAACCTGACTAGGATGGCTTATGGAGTGGAGAGAGCAATGAGAAGTGCATTTATGTGTGGGCAAAGAAGGTAGATGGAGCAGTTGAGTCGGCGTTTTCAAGGCCTGTGTTGTCCTACATGGCAGCCTCACCACCTTGGGTCATGTGTTTTATCTGGCTGCACCTCAATATGCAGTTATCACCTGTTCCATATACACATTTCTTGCATAGTAATAAAATAAATCCCAAATGTTTTCAAGTGTTTCACAACATTGCATCTTTACTCCTTCTTAGGAGACTGTTGGCATTCCAGGTGGTTACACTTAATACCCCTCTCTGCTGGATGTTCTGCACTGGGCTATTTAACGTATTTACTACTTCACCATTTCCTGTGCATCAAACTACCTCTCCTTTCCCCAACCCAGATAGTCATCCATACTTTAGCGTTTGCTTGGTGCACAGCATCTATTGTTGAGTCCTACCCCCGCTATGAAACTTCAGTATATCCCCTCTTATGAATTATTCTATAGGGCTAAAAAAGTACAGGAAGAATGTTTAGTCTGGTATGGTTCTCATGTAGATTCACTGATATGTAACTGTCATTGATGGCAGCCTAGGCTTGGACAATGCTCCTCCTTTGCCTCCAGTTTGAGCATCCAGAGCTTCAAGTTGCTTGTTCATAGATGTCTCAATATCAAGAATTGCCTTGATTCCTTCTTTAGTTTTGCACAGATATTTCTACATGCATTGGGGATTATTGGGCTTTTCTGAAAACGTGTGCCTCCTTACTTGTAAAATACCTGAAAAAGTTTCATCGAAAGGAGATGATGCTTTAGAGACACAAGAAGCATCCTCCTCAGTTTTCAAATTACACAAGAAAGCTTAACTTGTGGAGGCAGCTTGGAGCCAGGGCCAGATCTATTGGGTTTCATTTCAATAGATTCAGATATATTTGTATTGCTAAATATTTCAGATTGTATTAAATCCTCTTCCTATTCCTGAATAGCTTTTTTCCAGAATGCACTAATTGTTGGGATTAGGATTTCTTATTCTACTGGATAATAAAATCGCTAAATAATAAAGTGTAAAAGAAATAAGTAGAGTAACAGGAAAACATCAAGGCCTGATGAGTTTACCGGGTAATTGTTGGAGTCCTTCAAAGTAAAATTGTGAGATTTCATACTTATACATTTGATATGTTATGTTGAATGCTCTTATAACGTGCACAGCTACTCCGAAGAGTGTCCCGGCGCGAGTCCAAGAGGAGTCACCGAAATGTCGCTAGGGGAAGAGGTAGGTGTTTAAAAGTTTTTTGAAGGCTAATAGGTCTTGGGTATTACGCAATGGAAACCAGGGCCGGACTGGCTATAGCAAGCACCGGGCAATCCCCTGGTGCGCCGAATGGGTGGGGGCTGGTTTTGGGCCCTTGGGGACCGTTTTTGTTACAGGGCCAAATTGGCCCTGTGCCAAAATCGGCCGAAAACCGGACCCGGCAAAGAGCTCGGCGGCACCCCCAACACCCCCGAGTGGAGGGGGGGGGGGGGAGGTGGCGGCGGCCGAGCACTTTGCCAGGGCCGGTTGTGGTTCCCACTCCGGCCCTGATGGAAACGGATGGGCATTCCAAGCTTGGGCTGCCTTGACGGCCAGGGAGCAGCCGCCCATCTTGTGGCGAGTGAAGTGGGGCACTTTAGATAAGAGAAGAGCTGATGAGTGTAGTTGTAGAAGGAAAACCGCTTCTGCAAATAGGTGGGACCCTCACCATTGAAGGCTCGATGGGCGATAACCAGGGATTTGAATTTGACCTGATCAGCCACGGGAAGCCAGTGGAGTGAGTGGAAATAATTGCGCACGCTACTCCTCTTGGAGATTCCTAGAAGAAGCCTGGCTGCCGCAATCTGAGTGACCTCGAGTCTATTCAAAGAGTATCCTGGGATGCCCACATACAAAACATGGGCGTCCAATCGGGAAAGGATAAAGGCACGGATGACCGTCTCTTTAGCAGGCCTAAGGAGGAGAGGAAGAAAGCTCCTTAATCCTTTAAGGAGGCCAAAGCAGCTGCCTGAGAGCTTCTTTACCTGGGTGGAAAAGGAAAGGTTATCCTCAAACCACACTCCCAGGTTCTTTGCTGATTTTCCTTTGGAAGTTGGTAAGGGGAGCCCAGGAGGCCAGATCATGTCTCTAAAGCCAGGGGGGAATTTACCACAGAGGAGGATCTCTGACTTGTCTTCGTTACATTTGAGTTGAGCGGCCGCAAACCACTCAAAAACTGAAGACAAGCAGTGCTGAACAAAGGATACAGAATTCTCACCTTTTTCCCAGGTAAAGAGGAGCAGGGTGTCGTCTGCGTAGGCTATCACTTTAGCCCCCAAGACCTCGGCCAGATAGATCAGAGGAGTAACGTAGATGTTAAAAAAAAAGGGGGCTAAGGGAAGACTCTGGCGGGACACCTGTGGTGACTGGCTGCGGGGCTGAAGCGGCTGGCGGCAGCCAGACCTGTTGAACCCACCCTTCAAGGAAGGACCTCAGCCCAGGTGGCGCCTGATACACAAATCTCAGTGAGCCGGGCGAGCAGCAGTGAGGTTCCGTGATTTCGAACCAGACTCCATTTTGTTTGAGTTGTTCGTGATGCCATTTTTGTGTTGCCCTCACGTAGGCCGTGGAGGTAACCGAACGAACAAAGTTGCATGGGCCTCATTGTTCATGTATGCATTAACAGGCCCCTTTCTGACTTGTGAGTGAATTGCAAAGACGCTGACCCCGTCACCTGAAACTGACCCTTTCACGAAGCCAATTTCTCTGGCTGATCGTTGTCTAAGATTCCCAATCAGTGTTCAGGATATCGTTAACTTTTAGTTTACTTGCACATGTTTTATCTTGTCCAGCATCTATTACTGTTTCCTTTATGTTCTGACATTACATGGGTTGTGCTTTTCAATTATAAATTTGTCCGGCTTGCAAAGATTGAATTTGGGACATTCCTAATAATTAACTTTCGGGTTGGGTTACTGTAAATTGGGTTTTTGTTAATGTGATACTCAGTTAGAAAATGTGTCCTATTGGTCAGAATTTTGCGCAGTGGGTGTACATTTATAATGAGAATATGGTGTATAAAAAGCGATGTCTTGCTCTATGAAAATTGAGCAATTTCCTGAGTTGTACACCGTGTTGTATTGCTTGGTTTACTGTTACTAGCTGCAGCTAATAAATTTGATCTTTGACGCCATCCAGAAGTATTCCGTGTCTCTGTATTCCAAGACAGGAGAATCCGAAGTCTTCGGGTGTGTCCCTGGCACCGCTGGGTTCTAAGAAAACCCGGTTCTTCAGTTGGCGCCCAACGGTGGGGCGACTTCAGCGGTACCGGTCCAAGCCTGAGGATTGTGAGGAGCCACGTGAGGAAATTCTGGAGGAAGGCCGCCACTTCATTGACCCCTGTATGTCGATGTGGACCGAAGGTCTTTTCTGCAAAGCTTCCCGCTTTCCAACGGCTATGAAGGACTCCTGCCCTGACTGTCGCCCTGTCTTGACCCTTGATTGATCCTTTGTAAAGCGAGACGATAGACGGTCTTCTGGTGGCGTGACAGATATTTTGGTTAAGTATAAGTGGGTCGCTCCCACGATTTTGGTTCTTGGTTTTGTTTGATTCGGTTGCTGCAACAATCGAAGCCGAGGGGCTCGTATATTTGCGAGTGTATCGATAGCTGATAACCCCTTGAAGTTTGAAGCTAGGTTAGTGAGCTATAAGATGCCTGGTCTTAGCAGAATTAGGAAATGGTTTAGTTGTGGTTGTAACAGGGATTCCCGATTGGAGGATTCGTGTCCGATACCTCCGGTTGGAACTCAGACTTATGAGCTCTATTCAAAACACGGAGTGGGTCCTATCACTTATAATGAAGTGTGGGTCCGCTATACAAGGAAAGATGGTGTTTTACGATGGCCCCAACATGGTAGTTTCGAATTAAATATTTTAGATAATCTGGAAGTTGCGCTATTTAGGAAGAAAGCCCGGCCGGCAATGTTTGACTCTTTCCGCCTTTGGCGTAAGGAAGCCAAACAGCGAGAAATTAAGCAAGCAAAAAAAGATAGGAAAGATAAGAATATGTCAGTACTACAAGCTGCTAGGCAGTTTAGGGAAGATGGAGAAGAGCGTGCGAGTGAAGTCTCAGATAGACAGCGTTGCATGGCCATCGATAAATGTTATCCGGCCTTGCCACCTTCTCCTCCAAAAGTGATTGAAGATCCTGAAAAAGATCCTTTGATCTCTCATTTACTGAGATTGCCACCCCCTTATGTGCAGGGTGCTACTGCATCTCCATTACCCCCGGTTGTTGCACCCCTTGTTGTTCAGCCTCCTGCTGTTGTTCAGCCACCCGGTGCTCTACAAATGGTTTTGCCTCCTACTGCGCAACCCACTCTAGGGTCACCAGCTTTGTTACCAGCTTTGCCTCAAACTCCTTTGCCTTCTACTTCTGTATCTTCGACTCCTACTGCTCTTGTCCCTACACCTCTTTTGCCTCAAAATACTTATTCTCCTGTTCTTATGTCTGCTTCTTCTCATTCTGCTCGGAAACGAATGACTGAGACTGTTGCTAATCTGTTGTCTCCATTGTTTGGATCACTGAGTATGACCCCTGTTTCGGAACGAAAGCAGAGTCGTAGTCAGCTTCCTAGTTCCGAAGAGCGAGCAGTGTTGGAACTGTTGGCTCGTAGATGGATTTTAAATGTTTCTAGGTATAATTTGCCAGCGGTTATGGATGTTTTCGTTCAATGGGAGCCGCCTAAGCAAAGGTATGTTTTTGATGTAATGTGTACCTTTTTGCGTCAGGAATGGGAAGATAATGAGTTGGGTCCGATTCCGCAGGAAGTGCTTGATGTTCAGTCCGAATTTGCTAAAGGGACGATAGTGGAGTCTGATGTTGAGGAAGCTGTAGAGACGATACTTGATTTCAGGTCTAGATTACCGCCTCAGACATTGTACGAACCTGATTCCTCTGTTAGGAGGAAAGTGAAGCAGTATCCTATGAGAGAGGTTCCTCCTGTATGGAGAGACGCAGTTCAGGCTGATGCCGCTCATAACATTAATGCCGTCCCGGCCCATTTTCAGTGAGTATGGGTACATGTCCCTTGGAAAAGAGCAGAGGTGTTGGCTCTTAAGCAGACCTTACCTGACCCCCGTAAGAATCCTGCAGGTTATTACAAGGAGTTGTCTCAGACAGTTGAAGCGAGTATTATGAATTTAGCTGACATAGATATGTTAATGGGTAATGTAGTTCCTCAACCTTTGTGGGCGAAGATTCGTCATGAGAATCATGCGCAAGAATTAGGAGATACGTGGGCTAATATTGTTGCTGCAGATGGTCGGCAGGTAGGAGGTGCCAAACCTGAGCCCTTAGTTGCAGAATTACCTGGTAGGATTATTAATTTAATTAAAACTATGATGCCTGCTTTGCGAGTGAATTGGGACAAGTTGGCAGCATGCAAACAAAAGAAAGACGAGAGTGTGTCTGATTTCTTCACGAGGTTTCAAGAAACGTTTATCGATCATAGTGGTCAGGACATGAGTAAGGAAGGTGGTCAAAGGTTGTTCGTGGACAAATTTGTCTTTAATTTGCTTCCCGAACTTTCTAATAAGTTAAAGGACTCAGAGTTCATGGGCTGTTTCTTCGTCGGCCCAGATATTGGTTACTGCACAATATTATGAGAATAGGAATAAAGATGAGAAGGATAAAGCAGAGAAGAAAACTAAAGATCTAAAGACGAAAGTTCTTTTGCAGCAAGCTTATCCGCCTCGTCAGAATCCACCTCAGTTTCAGCAACCTCCACAGTTTCAGAGATTGTTACAGAAGCCTGAGCCTTATGCTCCGCGATTCTTTCCTGGTCCTAATCATTGTGCTTACTGTAGAGAGGAAGGTCATTTCAAGAATAATTGCCCAGCTTTGTTACAGCGTGCGAATTGTGTATCTGGTCAGAGAGGTCGTGGTGGTTTCCAGCAAGCTCCTAGGGGTAGGGGACGTGGTGTGTTACCCCAGAATGAGCGTTCCTCTTCCCTTCAGAATTCTGCGAATTATTTTGACAGACAGAATGTTCCGAGTGGTCAGTCTGCACAGTACTATATTGATGATTATTATGTCGAGAGTGAGAGTGCTGGTTATAATGATAGTTAGGACAGCCATGGGCAAAGTAAGGGAGTAGTGTCAGTTCCAGTAGACCAGAGTGGACCTTATGTTGAAGTGATTACATAAGGTGTGGCAGAACCTTTTCTTTTGGATACTGGTGCGACGAAGAGTTCTATTATGCACTGTAAACTTCCTGGCGCACCTTTGTCTGGCTTGACCAATGTTTCAGTAGGATTTTCAGGCGCCCCAGTTTGTAACCCGGTTTCTAGTCCTTTGCCTCTTTCTATTGGTCCTTGTGAATTGGAAGCTCCTCTTATTCTGACGACTGGTTGTGATGAGAATCTGTTGGGTTTGAACTTGCTGAAAAGATTGTATGCGACATTACATTGTTCTCCTTCGGGAGTACATCTTACCTTGGGTAAGAAAGTGATTTCCCCGATGTATTTGTCTAAAGATTGCCTTCCACTGGAATTGCGTTCTCTTCCTAATACACTTTGGGCTACAGGTCCCAATGATGTTGGTCTCTTGCAGATTCCACCCTATGTTGTTACTCTCAAGTCGAATGCTAGGCTACCTCGTATTCCACAATATAAGATATCTAGTGATGGCGAGAGAGCTCTTATGGCGATTATTTATGATCTGGTTGAGAAGGGTGTAGTTGAAGAAACGAGAGGTAACGTGTGTAACAGTCCTGTTTTACCTGTCCTTAAGCGTACTGATGCTTCTCAGCCACCTGTGTACCGGTTTGTGATCGATCTTCGAGAAGTGAATAAGATTGTGGTGCCACAGTTTCCTGTTGTCCCTGATATCACTGCTTTGTTGACTCTGATTCCTTCTTCGGCAGCCTGGTTTTCTGTTATCGACCTGAAGAATGCTTTCTTTAGCATTCCAATTGCTGAGGAGAGTAGAAATATTTTCGGCTTCTCTTTAGGAGGCCGCAGCTTCCGGTTTAAGAGAGCTCCTCAAGGTTATTGTGAAAGTCCCTCAATCTATAGTCAGGCGTTGAAAACTCAGCTTGATGATTTTGTGTTGCCTACTGGTGCTACTCTTATCCAATATGTTGATGATTTGCTGGTCGCTGCCGATGATGAAGAGATTTGTAAAGAAGCTACTCTTTCTTTGTTACGACATTTGTCTGACCTTCATCATAAAGTGTCACCTTCCAAGTTACAGTATTGCCGACAAGAAGTAACCTACTTAGGTCATCTCTTGTCGAAGGAGGGAAGAAGATTGACCCCAGAACGAAGTCAAGCGATTGCTTAAATGAGTGTGCCATCCACACAGAGAGAAGTACGTGCTTTCTTAGGTATCACCTCGTATTGTAGGCAATGGATCCCTAACTTTTCATTGCTAGCGAAACCTTTGTTGGCGCTGACTATTAAAGATACTCCACATCCTCTCCCTTGGTCTGATGAGTGTCAGAAAAGTTTTTCTGAATTACGTGATGCATTGTGTTCGGCTCCGGTATTGGGTACTCCTGACTACAGTAAACCTTTCACGTTGTATGTTCACGAGAGAGAAGGTTGTGCATTGTCAGTATTGACGCAACAATTCGGAGACAAGCAACGCCCATGTGCGTATTTTTCAGCGACGTTATATCCGGTAGCTAAAGCGTTGCCGAGCTGTTTGAGAGCTACAGCGGCAGCGGCTGTTTCTATCCGACAGTCAGTTGGTTTGGTATTGGACAATACGCTGATTGTGATGGTCCCACATGCAGTGGATACCTTATTGAATAGGACTAAGACTCAGCACCTTACTAGTGCACGTCTGTCAGGTTATGAGCTGACTCTTTTGGCTAGCCATGTGCACATTAAGAGATGTAATGTGTTGAATCCAGCAACGTTGTTGCCGATTTCTGTAGAGACAGATGCTCAAGAACAGCATGATTGCTTTCTTCGGACAGAGGAAGAAACGAAGGCTAGAGTTGATTTGAAAGATACTCCTCTTACGAATGTTGAAGGTACCCTATGGGTAGATGGTTAGTGTTTCAAGCTTCCGAATGGTGAGACGACTGCGGCATATGCCGTCACAACTTTACATACAGTTGTTGAGACAGCACGCATAGCACAGAATTCTGCGCAAGCAGCAGAGTTGATGGCATTGACTAGAGCGTGTGTGTTGTCAGAGGGAAAGCGAGTGAATGTCTATACTGATAGCCAGTATGCGTTTGGTGTTGCCCATAGTTTTGGACGTTTGTGGAGAGAAAGTGGATTCCTTACTTCATGGTGCGAAAATTCAGCATGGGCAGTTAGTGAATGAACTTCTGGAATCACTTACTCTCCCAATGCAGATTGCAATTGTGAAGTGTAGTGCGCATAATAAAGTTGTGGATGATGTAGGTCGAGGGAATGCGTTTGCGGATGAAGTTGCGAAGGAAACGGCGAGAGATATGATGAGCCGTATGTATGTTGCGGGCCCTGCTAATTGGGTCATGGCTGGTGGAATGTGTGAAGACACAATAGAAAGTGTGAAGTCATTTCAGGCTGAAGCTACGGAAAAGGAAGTGAGTACGTGGAGAGAAACTACGGGTATGTTGGATCCGACGGGTTGTTGGGTTGAGTTGTCAGAACACCAGCGATGGTTGTTGCCTGATGCGTATGTGCTCCCAGTGGTTACTATGGCTCATGGAATGGCTCATATCAGTTCAAAAGGGATATGTAGGTTGTTGGCTCCAGTATGGCAGAATGCTGGAATTCCTAAATGTTCTGAGAATGTGGTGAAGCATTGTATGATTTGCTTGATGCATAATCCTGGCAAGGGAACTCCAACTCCAGCTGGTCATTTTGCTCCTCCAACTTATCCGTTTGAAGTGATACAGTTAGATTACATACACACGGAGAGATGCAATAATTTGAAGTATGTCCTTGTGGTTGTTTGCGCCTTTTCCAGATGGATAGAGGCTTACCCCCTAAAGGATAATACTGCCTTGTCTACAGCCAAGGTTTTGCTCAAAGAGTATTTCCCTAGGTATGGTTTGCCGATAATTGTATGGAGCGACAATGGGAGTGAATTTGTGGGTCAAATCATGAAGAAAGTATGTGCTGGTTTGGGAATAAATCAGAAATTCCATGCTGCGAATCACCCCCAGTCTGCTGGACTTGTTGAGTGCTATAATGGCACTCTCAAATTGAAATTGGCTAAAATACAAGCGAGCTCTGGTCTTACATGGCCAGATGCCTTGCCGTTGGCTCTTTTGTCAACAAGGACGACAGTGCATTCTCGTGTGGGACTTAGCCCATACGAAATAGTTTTTGGTCGTCCAGCGCATGTTTGGGGTGTGCCTCGTCCTAAAAAGTACAGCGAAATTGAGTACCCTATGTTGGTGGATTACTTACATGACTTGACTGCTAAATTACGTGTTCTCCACCAACAGGTCTATAACAATTTGCCGACAGCTACTGCAGATCCAGGCTATACGATTCAACCTGGCGATTTTGTCTTGACCAAGAATTTTCAACGAACCAAGAATTTGGAACCAAGATGGACTGGACCACATCTGGTCCTTTTGGCCACTAGAACTGCTGTTAGGATAGCTGGTAAAAAAAACTGGGTGCATACCACCCATTGTAAAAGAGTTCCTTTGCCCTTACCGTATGATAAGTGGGTGAGGGATGGTATAGCCGACGTTGAATGTGAAAGAGTTCCTAGATTAGTACCTTTTAGTGATGCACATTTGACATGGACTCAGTCAGAACGCGAGGATGATGATGTTCTGCAAGCTGCTGTGCCTCCACATCTGAAGCTCGACACGACGAGTCCGGAGCTCCTTTTTAAAGACCCAACTGTGCTTGGTAAAACACGCTACAATTTGAGACCAAGAAAGACTGTTCTCATGGACAAATAAAATCTGAATTTTTTTATATAGTGAATTACACCTTGTCAGATCAAGAGACTTTTTTACTTTTTTTTTTTCGAGTCACCATCCGGACTCAGCTGCAGGGTCGCGGTACAGCCTTAAGGGGTGGGCCACGTATTGACACAAGGTCTGTGGTTCAGGGTCGTTAGTACATTCTTGACGCACACTTAAGTGAAGAAGGTAGTAGCCGTGAGCAGCACGTTAGAGGATGGAGTCTTTTGAGTCCGACAAGGGTGTTAAGAGAGTCCATTTTAAAGCAAAAATGTGTACATTGGTTCGTAACATGTTTTTGAATACTGTGTTTTCTAATGCTTTTGAATATTACGCTGGTTTGTGTGGGTTGGATTATCTATATTTCACAACAGACGCTTGCATCTACCTCCCAACCTACTCTTTCTTTTTCTACTGTGTCCCCACATGAGTTTCATACGTTGCCTGAACATGAACAGACACGAAGATTAGAATTTGTGAACAATTCGTTTATACAGATGTTGCATCAGCATCAGCTATTTGTAAATACCACGAATTGTTGGGTGTGTGGTCTTATGCCACATACGATTGATAAGGGAATGCCATATTTAGTTTTGCCTTTTTCGCCTAATGGGTCAGTAAGGGCACTCCAATCAATGTTTATCTATGCGAATGAAGCATCTCTTGTACGTTCCGTCAAACATAATGCGAGTAACAATGCCTTGATACAGGGAATAGTAGATATGATCAGAGATATTGATGCGTATAATGTTATCCCTAAAGATGAGGTACGAGCATATATTGGTTGGAACAAGACTGGATATAGCATTAGCCTGACAGAGAAGGAGAGACGAAAAAGGTCTCCCCCTATTTGGATTGTACCCCACCGAGGTCATTTTTGTCTGCAAGGTAATGGGCAGAATCCGAGAGCTCAGCTTGGTAAGAATGTGTGTGTTCACACCTATGTCTATACATCCCAGAAATCTCCACCGTTCGTGCCAGCTAAAGGCACGTATTTTGTTTGTTACGACAGAGCATATACATGGTTGCCTTCTGATTTTTCAGGCACATGTTATGTGGCATTTTTGCTTCCCCCTACGTATACAGCTGCTTTCAATTATCATAAGACAAGATATGGTAGAGGTGTTATTGATGCGAAAGATACTGTCACACAAGAAGCTGGAGACTTCTTTAAGGGGTTTCTGCCCTTTTGGGGTCCTATGGCTAATGGTAGAAATATTCGTCAGCTTACGAGAGTGGTCGAGGCCACTATAAATGAGACTGCAGGTGCCCTTAGCAATATTACAGCTGAGCTTCAAGCGGATCGCCTTATGACATTACAGAACCGCTTTGTTTTAGATATTATACTTGCAGATAGAGGTGGGGTATGTAAATTGATCGGGTCTAGTTGCTGTGTTTTCATACCAAATAACGCCCCGACAGTGTACCAAGCCATCTTGAGGTTACATAAGTCCACTGAGTCTATACATGTAGACGAAGGGAACTGGTCATTGATAGAATGGTTTTGGGAACTGCTGTCCAAATGGGGATGGAAGATTCTGATGTTTCTTGGTATGGCTTTAGCAATCCTTTTCTCGTGTTGCTTATGCATCCAGTGTGGTCCCGCCATTTGTAGGCTTTGTGCTACGATCTGTGTGAGAAGACCCGTCCCGAGAGAAGCGAAGGATAATAAGATGATGTTACAGCAACACCTTGATGACCTGATGAGAATAGATATAGACCTGGATTCAGATTGACGTGCGTTTAGGTCATTGCCTACATAATGGCAAAAGGAGCGTCTGAGGTTCCGTGATTTCGAACCAGACTCCATTTTGTTTGAGTTGTTTGTGACGCCATTTTTGTGTTGCCCTCACGTAGGCCATGGAGGTAACCGAACGAACAAAGTTGCATGGGCCTCATTGTTCATGTATGCATTAACAGCCCCCTTTCTGACTTGTGAGTGAATTGCAAAGATGCTGACCCCGTCACCTGAAACTGACCCTTTAACGAAGCCAATTTCTCTGGCTGATCGTTGTCTAAGATTCCCAATCAGTGTTCAGGATATCGTTAACCTTTAGTTTCCTTGCACATGTTTTATCTTGTCCAGCATCTATTACTGTTTCCTTTATGTTCTGACATTACATGTGTTGTGCTTTTCAATTATAAAGTTGTCCGGCTTGCAAAGATTGAATTTGGGCATTCCTAATAATTAACTTTTGGGTTGGGTTACTGTAAATTGGGTTTTTGTTAATGTGATACTCAGTTAGAAAATGTGTCCTATTGGTCAGAATTTTGCGCAGTGGGTGTACATTTATAATGAGAATATGGTGTATAAAAAGCGATGTCTTGCTCTATGAAAATTGAGCAGTTTCCTGAGTTGTACACCGTGTTGTATTGCTTGGTTTACTGTTACTAGCTGCAGCTAATAAATGTGAACTTTGACGCCATCCAGAAGTATTCCGTGTCTCTGTATTCCAAGACAGGAGAATCCGAAGACTTCGGGTGTGCCCCTGGCACTGCTGGGTTCTAAGAAAACCCGGTTCTTCAGCAGTGAGTTTGCGACCGTGTCAAATGCCGCCGATACTTCAAGCATTACTAATGCTGCTCTCCCACCGGCATCTAGACACTCACGAATGGCCTCGGAAATCTCCACCCGTGCTGTCTCTGTGCTGTAAGAGGAACGAAAGACAGACTGTGCTGGATGCAGGACGTCTGACCCTTCAACAAACTCCCTAAGTTGTCTGGTCGCCACCTTTTCACAGACTTTTGCTAGGCTGGTCAGGAGGGATATAGGGCAATAATTCCTTGGAATCAGAGGGTCAAGGGTGGCCTTTTTCAGAAGGGGAAGGGTTTTTGCCTGCTTCCATGCTTCCGGTACCGAGGGTTTGGAAGGCGATTCCCTGGAGAACCTGTATGAAGTTGGTGTGGTAAGCATGTTCATGAAGTTGGATAACCAGTTTGAGAATCCCTCAAGGCTCCCGTCAAGATCCGGAGTGAGTCCGGGTCTAAAAGCCAACCGGACCGAGACAGGTTTGGAGGGTTCTATTTTTTTAAAGCTGGTTTCCGGTAGCAGGGCCCAGAAGGGCAGGCCAGGGCTACCTCCCAGGAGAAATAGGTGAGATAGTGGTCTGACCAAGAGACTGGTAGAGAGTCTTCAACCATGATAGAGAAGTTGGAACAAATTGGGTCAAGAATATGGCCTCCTTGGTGTGTAGGGAGATTGACTCATTGAGAAAGTTGGGCGAGCTGAAGGATGTTCTCAAAAAGCAAGGGAGTCATTAGAATCAGACTGGTCAAGATGAATATTCAGATCCCCTAAAACCATGTACTGGGAGAATCGAAGCACCCTGTAAGCCACTGCATTGCGCATGATTGCAGAAAGGACCTAACAGGGCCAGGGCCAAAGCTTCGCAGTCACTCCCTGCATTAGTGTCTCCTCAAAGGAGATCCCATTTGTCCCTGTACATTATAGCCACTCCAGCCACTCTCCCCTCAAGGCGGTCTGCTCTGGCGATCTTATAGCCCTCAGGGGTGGCCAGTGCAACAAACGGGTCAGATGTATTATCCAGCCAAGTTTCTGTAATAAACAGTAGATCCAATGGTCTAACAGAGAGATACAGAGGTCATGCCATTATCTTGACAAGAAACTACAATAGTAGTTCTTGCAAAAAAGAATAATATCTCGTATCTTGCATTTCAAAGTCAGAAATATTTGTGAAAGGGTAAAATCTTTGTAATTTGACTTTTCAGGAGCAATTTTTTTTCTTGAGGTGAGCTATGTTCCAAAATGGACTGATCTATGAGCTGTTATCTGTATATCTAAACTGTATATCTTGTACTGGCCACTCTTATGGTGGACACAGAAAAGGTTGGGCTGGTCTTATTTGTGACAATTACTAAAGAAATTAGCATGGCTCCCGGCTTTCTCACTATGAGCTGTGTGTCATGTCACAAGTGTAAGGGCATGCGCTCATAAGTTAGATATACTATCCACATCACATCACAAGATATATAAATAGTTCAGAAGGCCTACTTCTTCCCCTAAACACAGTTTGTTATCACAGTAGATGAATTCCCACCAGCACAGACCAAGACCCCACCTTCTGGAAGGAAATGCACAGATGACGAAAAAACCTGGGACACAGTCAGTCATTTATTTGTCTGTCCATTTATTTTTCCCATTAAATGTTTCCTTAATTTTTAGGTCGAAGCCCACCAGACAGCGCAACTGTTTGGTTTACTAATGACATCTTGGGAACATTCGAAAAGCTACCCTGGTAATGCATTCAACCCATTGCTTACCATTGACTTTGTTGTACGTAACTCACATTTGCTTGCTTTCTGGCTCTAGTTGTGTTAGGCTGTTCAATTTCAGTCAATACCTTCTGTTGCTCAAACGCATATTTACTGCATTCTTCCACCAGAATTGGATTTCTGTAAACAGGCCTTTAAAGCTTGTTTTGATGTTGTCACATTTGCTGTGCATTTCAAGACAGAGGTCAAATGGCAGATCTTTCCTCCAAGAATCTTAGTGTTTACTTTTTTTCTTTGGCTTTAAAGTGAGAGCATTTATGTGACAATCATGATGGCTAGTGGGGGTGTGCTTTAGGAAGGCTGCACCATGTTATTATTTTTTTCTAGCACACAACAAAATGTAAATGTCTGTAAAAGAACTGCATAGATATTTCAGAATATATCAGAATTAGAAAAGCATAAATGATGCCCTTTTTTTGGTAATTCTGAAGTTTGGAGGAAACATATTTTAATACGATCAAAACAAATCAATACACCAAGTAATGACTTTTCCACACATTATGGTTTGTGTGCTGTATACTTTTATCAATAAAACTGAATGTCTGTGCAAATGTAATGGTCATTTCAATTGAAGATGTATTGTCTGTAATGGCAGGGTGCTGCCACACCATGCATACCCCACTCTACTCTGCACCAATCCACACAACACCACTCCATAGTGAGTCACTGCACTCTTCTCTGCACCACTCCACTTTACGCCTCTCTACTCTACACCACTCTACGCCAATGTACTCTACCCCACTTTACTATACTATGCGCCACTGCACCCTTTGCCTCTGAACTCTGCACCACTTCACTCTGCAACACGGCAGAGTGCCACTACACTCTACGCCATTGCACTCTTCTGTACCACACAATACACCAGTCTATTCTGCACTCTATGCTACTGTACTCTATTGTGCACCACTCCACCCTACTCTGAAAGAATCTACTCCACGCCACTCAGGGCCACTCCACTCAGTCAATCTACACCACTGTATTATACTCTGCATCACTGCACTCTACGCCAATGCACTCTATGCCACTCTACTCTACATCAGTCCACTGTACGCCACTCCACACGGCCACTCTACTCTGAAACACTGCACCCTATGCTACTGCACTGTACGCCACTACTCTGTGCCACTGCATTGTACCCTTTACCACTCCACTCTGCACCACTCCACTCTGCACCACTCCACTCTACACCTCTTCACTCTACTTTAAAACAATCTACAGCACTCTGCTCCTCACCACTACTCTGCCACTGCACTCTACCTTACTCCACGCCACTGCACTCTGTGCCACTCTACTTTCTCCACTGCACTCTACAACACGCTAATCTACTAAACTGTACTCTCCGCACTGAACTCAACGCAACTCTGATCTGCAACACTGCACAATATGCCACGCAACACCATTCCGCTGTACGTCACTGCACTCTATATCACTCTACGCCACTGCACTCTACTCTGCACCACTCAACTCTATGCCTCTCTTCTGCACCCTACGCCAAAACACTCTGCATCACTTCATGCCACTCTAATCGATTCTACACTCAACTGTACGCCACTGCGCCACTCTATCCTGCACCACTCCACCCTGAACCACTCCACTCTACACCACTCCACTCTACACCAATGCACTCTACACCACTTTACTCAAAACCAATGCACTCTATGCCACTGCACTCTATGCCAATCTACTCTGCACCACTGTAGTTTAAGTCACTTCACTCTAGCCACTCTACTGCACTCGACACTCCACTCTGACACTCCTCTCTATGATGATCTACTCCTTTAAACTCTACTCCACTTCATGCCACTCCACTCTACAACACTCTGTGCCACTCTATACTACTCCACTCTACAACGCTCAATGCAACTCCCTCTATGCCACCCTATGCCATTTTACTCAGCGCTATTCTACTCCACTCAACACCACTCCACTCTGACACTCTATGCCACTGCACTCTACAACACTTTACACCATTCCACTCTCTTCCAGTTCTCCACTCTATGCCACTCCACTCTGACAATCTACTCTGCTCTACGCCACTCTGCAGCACTCTACCTCATCCAAAACCATCTACACCACTCCACGACACTCTACTCCAAGCAGATCTACGCCCTTCCACTCTACGACACTCTATCCATGACACTCCACTTGACTCCACTTTACGACACTTCACTCCACTCTCCTTTACCCCATGAACTTTTAGCCATGCTTAACAGAAGCCACGCTGTACTACAACATGGCTAAAACCTATTGGAAAAGCCAGTAGCTCTTGCATAGGTGAAACCTATTGGCTTTGCCAGTGCTGGTCTGGGTATCCAGTGCCTGTTTTACCCTATGGAGGCAGGCAGAGTACTTACATATACATTTGTATATTTTAGGCATTGCTTAATATTGTAGTTGTACCCATAAGTGGGGCTCTTACATATACACTTTTACATTAGTGCTATCTGTTGACTTTGTTTAAACACAATATTCAATAAAACAAATGAAAAAACATCCTAAGGTGAAAAAATTGTCAAAGTAAAGCATTAGCACACATGCCCTGGCACTGAAGTGAGCTACAATTTTTGGCAGATGTGCATGTGACTAGGTAAAATGCTGGCCAAGAGGGGATAGAGGCGTGCAAAAGCAAATGTGTGGTGAGCCATAGCAAAATGGGAATAACGCTCACAGTTGAACAGACTAGTGGATGAAGGGGTAACCCTAAGGTGTTCTATCTCTCTATATACGTGACTCTATTTTATGATTTATTTTTTGTTGGTTATTAGCCAATACTTTTTGATTTTACTAAAATTGTATGTATAAAGTACTTTGGGCTCTCGGCCAGCCCCCTTTGTCCATTGGTCTGTTACTATAGCATTCACATTTTCTTCCCCCCCTCCCAGTACAGCATGGGGCAGTGGGTCATCAGTCCACCTACCAATTGGTTGACTTCACTGTGAGTTAACAACATTCTTCCCTTTATAAAGCAGCCTATCCACACTCAAAGTCGTTCCAGTAAGTACCAGAGCTACTATGATAATATGGTATTTTCAAAACCAAAAAAATAACTTTCTAGACATTTGTTTTAGACTAATGAAAGCTCTACATCTGGCCAACAATATTTTGTAAAACCCATGACCAAAAAAAAGCACTGACAAAGCCAAAAGATTGAGGATCAGCTTATGCTTGTTATATGAAACTGACGAGACAGCTAATACAGGGTCTAGATCAGACCTAAAAATCTTAGATCTCGAGTGATCCTAGATTGGAGGGTCCGACTAGCCGCTCACAGTTAAATATTTCATTAGCCAAAAAAATGGCAATGTTATCCCAGCAGTCATTCGTATTGTCCAATGAATTTCTCCGGAGTCCTCAGGTTGGACCAGCATTTTAATGTCGGTGACCCTCACTAAAACTTTAAACATTGAATGCAAGTAGTTTAAGCATTTAAACCTGCGAAACAAAGACAGGCTACTCGTCTGGCATATGACAGAAATAGATATAGGTGAACTACAGCACTGAGTTGCGTGAGCTTTCAGCCTTTCTGAGGAATTTGTGTGGTGGGGGTGGTTTTGCAATATTTCGCCACATCTTCGCTGTCAACTACATAGATCTCGGCATGGGTGAGAAGGGGTTAAGCACCACGTAAAGTAAAGAAACAGAAGACTGGGCCAGTGTGACAGGAAAAGGGTGCGGTGCCCCCTTCTGTGCTGCCTCTTGGGTGCGGTGCGTCCGTGACGCCTGTCCGGGCAAGGGGCCGGCGATTGGCGCACAGCGGGGTGGGCGGGTTTGTTGCTGGAGCCGAGCAGGGAAGCGGCGTGGCTTGTGATCGAGTGTGCCTGCGGTGCTTCCTGCAGCGTGAGCCACAACACGAAGGCCGTGCCCTACCTGGACCTACGAAGGCTGTGCCCACCCCTCAACTGAGCAGTTCGGCGCCCCACTCCCCCCTCGTGGAAGCGGGGCGTAACTTACCTCTCTTACGCAGGCAGCGAGTCCTCCCCCCAACTCAGTTGTACAAACTGTAAACCGCCATCGCTCCTACCAGGCCGACAAACAGTGAAGCGCCACGGAACAGAACCGAAGATGGTACTGAGGAGCGAAGAGGGGAACGGTAAGTGAAATTTACACAGGGAAAAGGGGATTCTCAGAGGTTGTCGTTTCAGTGGGGCGCTCATTATTTCCATCTGCAGCAGCTGTGTGGCTTGCTACATGTAGTGCGTCTTTGCCATGCGGCGTGAGAGTTTCAAAACAACATAACTGAAAAACAGAAACACTCCGCATAATGCCACAAAAATGTATTGTTAAGAATACAAAACTATTAAGGAGTTCTTAACTTCTTTATTGACCAACACGTTTGCTCCTAACATGGAGCGAAGCGGCAGTCAGCTCGGCGATCAGCTGGTAACTGTCATCTGTGACAGTTATCAGCTGGTGACCTCACTGCTGGAACGGTGTCCTCGCAGGGACACTGGGGAGCACATCTAGTAAGGTGTCCTAGGAGGGACACAAGTATTATGAACACAACACATCCCCCTCCTTTGGGGGTAATGGGAACAGTAGAAACAGATAGAGAACGTGGGGCTCCACTATCCACAAATGTAGTCCTTAAGTTTAGCAGGCGGTCCCAACAGTCTGCCGGTCCTGCTAATGTCCACTGGTCTCGCCAAGTCACAGGTTGGAATGACAGGTAGTCTGCGCCTTGCGCCTGCAGGTCTGGATGAAGGAACAGAACGGTCCGCTGGCTGGGTGTCTTCATGTATACCTTCATCGCTCCTGTCACCTGGGGTGGCAGGAAATTCAATGTCAGATTCAGTGTCAGAAAAATAAAGTCTTGCAGCACTCCCATTGTGTGCCCTGGATTGCCCTGTAGTGGCATCTAAAGGTGTGTTGTCCACTCTGGCGTTCCCAGGATGTTTTTGGGCCGACAGTGCAGAGAAATGCCAGACCTTCCCATCACTCAGGCGTGCGGAATTACAGTACACTTCACGGACGGTAAGAGGTTTGGTGTATCTCTCTTGACCCTTGCCGACATGTCCACTCCTTCTTACCTTTACCACATCGCCCGCCCTGATTTGCACAACCTTGCAACCGTGTTTCTTGTCATAGTAATTCTTACTCCTGGTTTGTGCTTGGGCCAGTTTTTCTTCCACCATTTCCGAAGACCAGTGTACTCTGCGGGCAGCCTTAACCCAACCCACATTGTCCTTTGTAAGTGGGGTCCGTCCGCGCATAAGTTCGAAAGGGCTGTGGCCAGTAGATTCACATGGTGTTATTCTGTAAGCCCACACTGTTTTCATTATTTCCTTTTTCCAATCCAGTAGGTTTGAGGTGGCTATCTGTATGATACCTTTTAGTACTCTGTTAAACCTCTCTACGGCACCATTTCCTGCTGGATGGTATATAGACGTTGTCTTGTGTTCAATGTGGTGCCTTTCCATGTAGTCCTTGAACAGGTCTGAGGCGAACTGTGCGCCATTGTCACTTACTACTTTCTTTGGCAAACCTTCGCGCATGAAAGTGTCTTCCAAGAATTGGACCACGTGCTGTGAGTCTGCCTTTTTGGTGATTCTCACTTCAGGCCACTTAGTGTAGTGGTCAATTATTACAATTATATACTGCAGATCCTTCTCATCTGACACCGGTCCCATAATGTCTACTCCTATTCTTTCCCAAGGCATGGACGGGCTCTGTATTGGCTGCAGGGGTGGCCTGAAGGTCACTTGTGTTTTGTCAGCTTCCACACACAACTTGCAGTTCCTTACATTTCTTTCCACGTCTCGGCTGATACCCGGCCACCAATACATGTTTTTTACCCTGTTCTTACTTTTTGCGATGCCCAGATGACCCTCATGGCATACATCCAGTATCTTCTCCCGGACACTCATCGGCGGTACATATCTTCCGCTTCTCATGAGTAACCCGTCTTCAATGGACAGTTCATCCTTCACCTCCCAGAAGGGTTTAATTTCGTCTCTTAATTTATTCTTGCTAGTCCACCCTTCCTTGACCAACTGGATTACCATGCCAATGTCTTTGTCCTTCATAAATCCTTCCGACCATTCTTCTTTCGTTATCTTGCTGGAAATTTCCCATACTTTGGCTATGCAGGAATCATCTATTTCGTTTGTTCCTGTGTTTTCGTTGATCTTTATAGGCATCCTACTAAGAAAATCTGCGACCACATTCTTTATGCCGGGGACATATTGTATGTCGTACATGAAATCAAACAGTCGCACTGAAATTCTCGCCAGGCGTGGTGAGGCTGTGTGTAGGCCTTTGGTAGTAAGCACCTTAGTTAAAGGTTTGTGGTCAGTACACAGGTGTACCTTTCTACCCCACAAATACTGTCTAAAATGTTCAAGGGCCCAGACGCAGGCCAGTGCTTCACGTTCTATTACCGAATATTTGTCTTCGGCTGGGGTAAGAGACCGTGAAGCAAATGCGATGGTATATTCTGTTCCCTTAGCATCTTTTTGTGTTAGGACTGCTCCAATGCCCTTGTTGCTGGCGTCTGTCGTCACATAGTTGTCCAGGGTAGGATCAAATCCTTGCAAAGGTAATGCTTTGCACATATTGCATTTCAGGTCTTGGAATGCTTGCTCACATTCGTCCGTCCACTCAAATATGTTTTTCATTTTCAGCTGTTGCCTTAAGGCGTAGGTTTTTGTTGAGAAGTTCTTGATAAACTTGGAGTAGTACTCTACTAGTCCGAGGAATGACCTCACTTCATCCCTGTTGGTGGGTACTGGCGCATCCTTGATGGCTTGGATTAGTTCATTTTTGGGACTGATGCCTTCGCCTGTTATCTGATGCCCCAGATAGTTGACAGTCTTGCACGCAAACTTGCATTTGGCATGCTCAGCAGTTAGACCTTTTTTGTTCAATAAACCCAGGACTTGCTCCACTCGACCGTCATGTTCCTCTCTTGATTTTCCCATTACCAGTATGTCGTCTTGGAACAACAGTATCCCAGTGACGCCCTCAAAAATGTTAGTCATCAGTCTTTGAAACATTGCAGCGGCTGAAGCTAACCCAAAAGGAACGCGAGTGAATCTGAAACAACCGAATGGTGTTACAAAGGTGGTCAAAGATTTGCTGTCCCGGTGTAGCTGGACCTGATGGTATGCTGACTTTAGGTCGATGGTGGTAAACCACTTCACTCCCTTGGTGGTGGACAACATCTCGTTTATTTTAGGGAGTGGGTACTGTTCTACAATGATGTTTTGGTTGAGATCGCGAAGATCAATACAAAGTCTTAGTTTACCATTGGGGCGTTTTGCTACGACAAGTGGTGCAACCCACTCAGAAGCCTCCACCCTTTCTATTATACCATCAGTTAGCAGTTTCTCCAGTTGATTTTTTACTTCCTCCTTTATTGCAAAAGGTATGTTCCGCGCTTTATGCACTGTGGGAGTGGTGATAGGTTTCAATTGTATTCTATGCTGATAACCCTTAAGTACTCCAATGTTCCCACTGAACACCTTGGGAAATTTCGCCAGTATTTGTCCTGCGTAGTCGTCAGTGTCCGACATGCTGAGCACAGGTTCATGGCTGTTTGGATCCAGCCTGATTCCCAGACTACCTTGGTCCATCCACCCAAGTACTGATGGTCCTACCTTTGATATGTACAGTTTACACTGTGCCTCCCTGCTCTTGAATATGAACCTGAGACTCCTGTACCCCAATATTTCAATTGGTCTCTCATTGAATGATTTAATGATAATGTCTGGTTTATTGAGTCTCCGACCGATTACTTCCTTGAATTTCGCCTCCCAGACCTTTTCGTTCACAATTGTGTAAGGTGACCCAGAGTCAGCTGTTATGTTAATCTCCACCCCTCCAATGGTCATGGTACACATAGGTTTTTTTGTCTTTGCTCCTTTTCCAGTTTCTTTTGCTTTCTCTTCTTCGTCGTCTATGTTGAGGATGTACATATTGATGTCTTCATCCGTGTCTTCATCAAACTTGACCTCATCTTCTACTACTGCATTTACATTCCGCGGTTTCCTTCTATTACATGCTTTGTTAAAATGTCCAATCAGGCCACAGAACGTGCATTTTGCCTCGCGGGCAGGGCACCTAAACTCGTACGCCATGTGTGCAGTGCTTAGGCATCGGTAACAATGTCCTTTCCCCCGTTTCTCTTGCCTTCTTTCGGGTTGAAAAGTTTCTTTCTTTCTTGCAGCTTGCTTGCTGTCCCTCCAACCCTTATGATCAGTAACCTTGCTGACAGGATCACTTTCTTTTTTAATTTTTTCATCCCTCAACACAGCTTTCGCACAGCGTCCTGTAAGTTCGGCTTTCCTGGCTATGTCTATTATGTTCTGCAATGGGTACTCCCCCTTCGCCCAGAGGTTATCTTGGATGTTTTCATTCGACCCTTGCATAACTATCTGATCCCTTATCAGCTCATCATGGAGACCTCCGAAACGACAGTTAATTGCTAATTCCTTTAGGGCAGATACATAATCATCTATAGTCTCCTCCTTCCCTTGTCTCCTATGAAAAAATTTGTATCTGTCTACCCCCACACAAACCGTAGGTTTATAGTAAGCGTTCAAGTCGTCGATTGCATTTGAGAACACATCCCCGTCATTTACACCTCTTGTTTTCTTATTTATGGAATTATAAACCTTAATTCCTCCTGCACCCAAGTTGTGCATTAGCATCTTGTACTTTTTTTCAGGTTTTAATTCCGCATCTTCTTCAATTGTGGAGATATAATTGAGGAAATAATCCCTCCATTCTTCCCACTTCAAAGCTGGTACACTACCTGCCCGCAGGAATGACTCTGGGGGTGATAGATTCCAAAAGCAACCAGTTGCCAGGTCACTCATTTTTTTTTTTTAGAGTCCTACCTTTAGTAATGAGAAAGCTTTTAGAGAAAGCACCAGATTAACCTTTCCTTACATTAGCTAGGTTGATTGTCCACACATTCCACTCATCATTTTGTCTACTACATGAAGTCACTGTGTTATTGGTTTAAATGTTAGTTTATAGTCTTGGATTACCGTTTTGTTCCGTTTTCTTTTTTTTCACCAATTAGCCGGTACACCTCCTGTTATTGAAGTGATAGCGTTGTGCGCGTCGTTTTCTGCGCTCGTCGTTCACTTCCTCGTTAAATTTTTAATAAGCTAGATTGCCTAGTCAAAAAGCTTTTTTTTCCTCATTCAAAATGGCCGCCAACGTTGTTTGCGTGACGACGCGATGACGTTTTTGCCGGCTCCGATTCACTTCAGCTGTTCGTTTGAAGTGACAGTTGACAGCAACGGCCGGTTGTTTTTCCTGTCAGGCAGTTGTTTTCACAGCTCACAGAAATTGCTGAAGTGATCAGTTCTATCCACAAATAAATAGTTTCCAAGCTCAAATCTGCTTTCTTTCCATTCTCGCCACTGCTAGCCGCTTTAAAATTATCTCAGCACACTGCTTGTCAAACACAAAATCGACGTTTAAATCCACTCACAGTTCATTTCGTTTATGGAATTTCAGCACGTCGATGTTTCATGCATGCGCTTTTATTCCTTTTCATTAGCTTTCTCTCTTCGTCTTTTTTTTTTAAAAAGCAGAAAGGATTAATTATTCATCTTTTTGCCGCTTGGTTTTTCCTGTGGGTCCGCACGTGTTGGCCCCTCGTCGCCAGTTTTGTTAAGAATACAAAACTATTAAGGAGTTCTTAACTTCTTTATTGACCAACACGTTTGCTCCTAACATGGAGCGAAGCGGCAGTCAGCTCGGCGATCAGCTGGTAACTGTCATCTGTGACAGTTATCAGCTGGTGACCTCACTGCTGGAACGGTGTCCTCGCAGGGACACTGGGGAGCACATCTAGTAAGGTGTCCTAGGAGGGACACAAGTATTATGAACACAACATGTATATGTATCAACTGATATTCTCGTTTATTTTATTAGTCACAGTCACAGATAGACCCACTGTCTAAAAACTTAGGCGCTTAACTAAGGAACTTATTACGTAGGTCTCTAGCCTAGGTATAAGAAATCTCAAGGTTCATTACTAAATGGATTGCTTCGGAAATTTATGCAGCAACCCAGAGACCCGGTGTTTCCAAACTGATAGAGGTTTGAATCAACATAAAAACTGGAAAAATCGAATGCCCATGTTTCGGATCTCTGCGTAACCAACTTGCAGGTATCTGGTTTGTGTTCTGGTGATGTTTTACATCTGGCTAACGTGTTTGTCGTAGAGAACCTCTTGTAGTCTGCCGGTGACAAGTTCCAATCGTAGTAAAATAGGTCAGTGCATTATGCATCCCGCAGCAGCCACCACCAAATGCCAAAAACAAGTGTGTATTGTGTTTGTTATACATGTTAATGAATAATGTAATGACACATAGCCTACTACCTTACACACAAAATGCGTTGGATAGACATTGTTTTATTTCATTATCTTGCACAGAGGAGAGAGGACGTACATACCTTGCCGTCCACCATTGCTCCTTGATACCCATGCGCACAACGTGTGTAGCAGCCCGGGCTGAGACAGCTTCCCTTGCACACACACAGCCGCACCCTAGTACTTCACAGGTCTTTAAAATACCATTTAGTTGCTAGCTAGCCTTTGTTGTATTTTCACAACTTCTTAGAGCCCCTGCAGCTCCACTCTGACTATCACTGGAAGAATTAGCTCCCCCCACGAAATGTTTAGTAGTCCTTCCCGGAATGTGGCTCTAGTTGTGCCTCTTTTGATACCACACTCATGTTCTTCACTTTTCCATGGCTTGATAACATTAACACATGAATTATAGGTTTGTGTTTGTTGGCATACCTGTGAAGTTACAGGGCAGAGCGCATTTTTGCTGACTGTAGGCGAAGATATGACTGTCTCCAACGGGGCGCTTTTTAGTTAAATATGATACCTGTTCTAAGCCAGGTCTCAAATGACACTAGCAACTCCTGATTGTTGGTCATCACAGCATTTCTGAGCAGGGCGCCTTGGAGGAGGCCGGGATTCGTAAAGTCGGCCTCCTATCCTCCAATTTCCACGCAGGCAGCCTATTGGCATATGAAAAGTGCAATGGTTGTGCTGCAGCGTTTGCAGCAATTCCCCTTTGAACTGAATGCCTTTTTAGTTCATTGCCAGTACAAATAAGTACTGCAGTAATGAATAGGACAATGGCTGGTATCTCTTGCCTGTGCAGCCATTAGAAAAGATTGGAGAGTCATCAGTATATCATTTACATGGGTGTTCCCAGTATTTCTTGACAGGGTTATTAGGCCACCATATGTTATTAAATATATAAAGGATACAGCGGCACTTTACAACCTGGCATGCAGTAGTGAAAAACAATACTGACGTTTGTAAATCCAGATCGCAACGAAAATATTTCTAATGTCAAAGAGATGGTCTGACACCATTCATTTTTGGAGTCCACCTCCTGGAAGTATTTATTAGCACTGCCAATAAACACATACGGGTATGCAGACTAGATAATAGCTGTCCAGCTGTAATAACTATACTAACAGCCACAGGCCTGTTCTTGTTCTTACAAGGTATTAAGCGCTATCTTTGATTACTGAGGATTGGTGCTTACCTGGACCTTCCCAAACCTTTTAATTCCTATACCAAGGTCATCTCAACACACCTCTGCTGGGAGGTTGATCTTTTCATTTGTTTATAACTTTTTAATTGAAAAGGAATTTTTTAATATTGCTTCTGAATGTCCTCTAATTTCATAATTGTATCCCCTTTATCGTAGCATGATGTGGTGAAGGAACTGGCAAGTTGCCTAATTTCATGTTGACTTCTGTTGCTGGGTTTTTAGATAACAGCAGCACTTTGAATGCTAAGCGTTTTTAGTAAGTATGTAAACTTTAAAAGGAAAGTAGAAGTGCCCTAATACAACAGCTTTTGGCTAAAAAGCAGCGCCTTGATTGTTGGTGTTACACTTGACCTCTTACATACATTTAAGAGAAGGGACAGCATTGATCTTACATGTGGGTAAGCCAAGGTGACGTTGTGCCTGTGTCAGCCAAAGAACAGTTTCTAGGAATCTAGCACGTCTTTAGGCCCTACTTAAATGACGATCTACATATGAGCTAGGTAGATGGGCAGGTGAGTTACAGCTTCCTAATCAATACCCAACACTTTGTGGGAGAAGTGAACCTGAGTAGTGCATGTGCGTGCATCGCTAAACCTGGTTAGGGACAGCGAAGTAGGCGACCTGCTAGTCTCTGGAGAGGTTAGGGATGCCTATGTGGAAGAGTTGCATATTTCACATCATCTCTCACATAACCAATTGAAAACTCTTTGGTTGCCAGATGATAAGGGTTGGCCAGTTGGGAGGCCAGAAAGCCTTGATACTGGTAAAAAGTTGCTAAATGGAGGTTCAGTACTCTCCAGAATAGCTGAGTTAAAGGTTCACAAATCTCTGGACCACTCTGGACTGCTAGATGAAATTATGTATATCTCTGACTTTGGTCAGAAATGCAAACACAAGGAGATAATGAACGGAGCGCTGAAACTTTTCATCATCATTCTTTAGCTCACTTCACCACCTCAGTTCAGACCCAGCTATATGCAACTCAGTCTTGACCCTGTGCCTCATGGGAATAGTCCAGCCCGAACTGCCAAGCCATGCCTTCCCTGAACCGGAACAAGCATCCTGGGACCGGTTTCAGGCTAACAGCCCTCATCAGCCATGCCAGCTTGAATACAGTGGCAAAGTAAGCAAGGGACTCACGTCTGGGCATACCCTGCCAACTTAGGACGAACAAAGCGAACACAAGGAGATGATGGACGGAGTGCTGAAACCAGTAGGGAGGCCTGAAAGTGTCGCTACTGGTAAAAAGTTGCTAACTAGTTGTTCAGTTCCCTCCAGAATAGCAGAGTTAAAGGCTCACAAATCTCTGGACTGCAAGATGAAATTATGCATATCTCTGACCCTGGTCAGAAAAGTCCAGTTGAACGATTTGAAGACATTAATAGTGTTATTTATTATCCTTGTATGTAGCCTACAAGCCCCTTTGTTATGGAGGATGACATTATATGTTATAGGACTCAAGTGGGAGATTCACAGGCGTTTGTAACAGTTTGAGATTGGCAGAGGGAGGCAGGCAGGCTGGTCTTTTCTTTCTTATGGGCTCCCAAATCTGTTACTCAGTTAGTGGTGATGAACTGGGAAACTGACCGGCCTCTGTTCTGGACATAATGATCAGGTGAGACTTTGGTAAATCTCTGGACAGGTCTCAAACAACTAAGTGGTGCACTTTTGATGACTTTGACTGCCTAGGTATGGCCTGATTGTGTGTATGTATATTCACATAGCACAGACTTAGCTAGGGAGTATAGGGATGCAGAACCACTCTTACCTTCACAAGCTTGGCCTGTGGTTGTCTTGGTATTAATTGTGAACCATATGTATAATGGCAATTTCTTATTCTTAGGATATGCAGTAGGCACATATAAGCACTTATTGCATATTCAGAATGTGGCTGCGAAATAGCCTTAAAATGGCCTAGGATGCCTTCGGATTCACTAGGACTGGATTATCTTAATTGGTTATCGATTTTCAAGCGGGTTAGTTTCAAATCTTTGTGTTTGGCCCAATTGGCTCTACATGGTAACGGCCCATGTTACATACAAAATAAGTTAATGTATTTTATTCCAGTCAGAACGCTACGTTTGGCAATTAAGTTGGGATTCAACTCCTCAGTATAAGCTGTTCAACATTGGAACACGTTGCACAACTTTGAGGATGATCCGCAGCAGTTGTGTTAGTAAAGCTTTGAAACCTGGCTTTATACACAACACGCCTGAACTGGTACTCTTATCTAATTGTAATTGTAATCTTCTGTTTACCTCAGCACCAGGATACCGTTTAGGTTTCTATGAGCTTTATAACCTACTTAATAATCATTACATTGTCAATAGTCCAGGGATATGATTCATTATCATCTACAAAAGGCATCTTACAATGGTGATTTCTATTGTTTAGCAGTGTAGCGTTATTTAGAGGCAAATCTTCAGGTCCTTTCAGGATAGGGCCTTTCTGATGTTGATATTCCAATTCCTGGTAGCATGGACAGGAAAAGCTTCCTTTTTGTTTTTATTGTGTTTACAATGTGTTTCTAATTTGTTAATGTCCTGCCTTCTAGCACAACACTGTGTGCCCGAGGTGTTTTTTTCTTCTGCCAGGTGCGCAGTCGATAGTTTCTGGTAGTCATGTATGGGATGCAGCTGGTTTTGAAGAGGAATTAGGCTTAGACGGGATGCAAGTGTAGTTCGAATGTAGGCCGTGAGGTGACGTGCTGCAGCATGAGGTCAATCTACTTTAAGAGAAACCATGTAACAGGTAAGTCTTCTAATGTTTGAAATGTTGCTGAGACTTGTGTTTCGCAGAGTTTAGGTTTAATTTTCTTCAGGAAAGGCAGCTGGTACTATGTTGCCTTTTTTTTTGTTTTACTTTGTGTACTTTGCAGGAAAAGTTTGTGTCGAATGTTGAATGTTGGTGTTGTGTTGAATGTCAGATGGGGAGAAGCTGTCCAGGTTTCTTTAGGTGCGTCGGATTAGAATTTGTTGTTCTTTGGCGCTATTGGCGAACCCAAGGAATTCTGACTTAGTTGGGTTGCGTTTTCGGTAGGTGTTGATAGCTAGTTTTGAATGAGATACATGCAGAATTTTGATCACTAAGGGTCCCGTGCATCAAGGTAGGCTTTTGTGATTCCTTAATTGCGATTATCATGGAATCGCAAGTAACGGAGCGCAAAAGCCTATGCATATAGAAATCGTGAGTTGCAATTAAGGAATGTCTTCTTAGGGGCCTAGAGGCCCCTCAGAATGAATGGGAAGTGCAATCGAAATTTGCGAGTACCCAATAGGTACTCGCAAATTGCGCATGCAATTTCAAGGGTTCCAAAAGTATACCCTATTGCACCCCTTAAATCTGCATGAGTACATTTTGCACACACACACATGCCCCAATGGCATGTGTAAAATGGAACATTGAAAAATGCACTTTAGTGCATTTTTCAAAGTTTTTGCAAATTACCATCAAGTACAAATGGATGGTAATTTGCGACTCCTATTAGCAAAAGTGCTTATTTTTTTACTTCAATACATTGAATTTAAGGAATCTCAATTTGCGATTGCTTAAATGCAATCGCAATTTAAGTAATCGCAATTTAGAGATTACTTAAATTGCAATTTTTGCACTTGGGATGATGCATCCCAAATGCAAAACTACAGTTCGCAAAGGGGCAGATTCTGAGAATCTGCCCGCTTGCAACTGGTTTTTCTTTTGATGCATGTGGCCCTAAATGTTGTGAGCTATTAGGATTTTCAGGTAGAGTTGTTTGTCATCTGTGTTTGAGCTTAAGGATGTAGTAGGTAAATAGGGTCCCAGTGAGTTCCAAGTAGACGCTGAAGATGATTGATTACAGGATGGCACAGTGGGGTACTCCATAGGAGGCAAGTCATTTCTGTAATCTTAAGGTTCCCACCTTGACAAATAGTAGCAGTTTGGAGGGAAGGGACTGCAGGACCGTATCTGATATGGCCATGCATTTTCAGTGTGTGGATCTGGGCTTGGTTGTCAAGAGTATTGATGCAATGGAGATGCTGGGAAGCATCTCGCTGCTGGGATCATCCATGTTGGTGGCCATGAAGTAATTTTGTACTATTTAAAAGTCAGGAGTCTCTGGAACAGTTATAGGTGCCCTAGTGTGAGGATTGCTGGTTTCATTGGTAAATCATGGACAGTTTTTTTTTTTAATTCTTTTTTCATTAAACATTAAACAACAAAAAAACAAACAAAAATGACCATCGTGCCATAGGTATCAGCAAATCATAATCGGAGAATGTAGATTCCAACATTACAGAATTATTAAGGATTGTGAAAAGTGGACTCAGGGTTCCTCCAAGTCCTCACAAACTGGATCTATTTCTGGCGGCGTACATATATCCCCACGGTATGCATTCCAAACCTCCCATATCTTCCCCCATTTGCGAGGTCTCCCTCTGGCCACATACACAGACCTCTCCCGAAACATACACCAATCAAGGTCCTCCATCCATTTCCCAAGCTGGGGAGCTCGACCTGCACCCCATAATTGTGCAATGTTTCGCTTGGCAACCATACATGCGAGAGTGACCCAAAGTTTACCATGGCTCGAGAGGTCGGAAGGCTCCCATACATTAAGTAGGCAACGACGTGCCTCAAGTGCAATCTGTACGCCCCACACCTCACTCATTTTCTCGTGAATCTTGATCCAATAGTCATGGATCTTCGGGCACTCCCACAAAATATGCAAAAACTTTCCAATCATACCACATCCCCTACGACAATCTGCATTTGAAGCAAGCCCCATCCGACACAACCCTGGACCCGTGGTGTAGGACCGGTGAAGAATCCTAAGCTGCACCAGACGGAGTCTCATAGGAATCGCTACTTCCCGAGGGGAAGACACAGCCTCCCCCCAGTCTTCGTCGTCCAAGACCAAGCCATCTGCAACCCATTGTTCCCGGAGTTTCACTAGGGGATCCTCTGTATGATTGACCAATTTCTTGTAAACCAGAGAAATCGCCCTGGCTGGCAGGAAGGTACCCATCCAACAGTCGGTCCTCCAGCGGAGAGGCCACCGGTGGCTTCACGTCTCGTGGGATAGCTGCCGCCAGTGCATGCTTAATTTCTAAATAGCGACACCGCTCACTCTCATTCAGTTGGTGTCTGGCTTGCAATTCCTTAAAGGTCAGTATCCCCTTCTTACCCCACATGTCTCGGACCTGCGAGATACCAATCAGGTCCCTGCGATCGAAACCCTTCGATTTCCACAGAGCACCCAATGCTTCCGAGTTCCACAATGGCGTAGCCATTGTTATCTTACCCTCCCATCCGAGAGCTCGGTTAGCCTCATGCCACACCCGCGTCGAAACCGACGTCGGACCCAGCAGAGGAAACCTGCCACGTCTAGCATACAGGACCGTAGTGTACTCACCCCCCGGCAACTGGCCACGATCCATGGCAAACCTGGGGTCAGCCGGAGAGCCATAGATTGCATGATTGACAGGAGCTAATTGGGAAGCCCAGTAATATTTCCTGAAATTGGGCAAACCAATCCCACCATCGTACCAGGGCAACATCAATTTGGATAGCGCAATCCGCGGTTTCCCGCCCCAGAGAAATTGACGCTGCAGCGATTCAATCTCATTGAAATATGAAGAGGGTACGGAATTGAAGGAGTTCTGCAATCATTTTAAACAAAACCGCCCGACCCAACAGGGAAAGCGGCAACTCCCTCCATCTTGCTATATCACAACAGAGTCTGGCCAAGGGGGGACCCAAATTAGCATTGAAGCTCACTTTAGGATCTTTTGATACGTGGATTCCAAGGTAGCGAAAACTCACTAATTCGACTTTTACCGGACAATTCGCTTGCACTCTAGGGGGATCACCGCTCAACACGAAAAGGACCGACTTCGCCCAATTGATGGCGAAGCCCGAGTATCTCCCATAAATTGCTAAGATGTCCAGGAAAACAATCAGGGACTGCCGGGGGGAGGTTAGATACATGAGAATATCATCAGCGTAAAGCGAAATTTTATCCTCCCACTCCGGTGTCCATCGCAGCCCTTTGATTGATCTGCCCCATCGTACCCAAGCCGCAAGCGGCTCCAGGGCTAGGGCAAACAAGCGTGGTGAAAGGGGACATCCCTGGCGGGTGCCCCGCCCCAGCTGAAAATCCTGGGACTTATGGTTATTCAGCACCACTCGGGCCAATGGAGCTGAATACAGAAGACGGATCCAACGTATAAATTCTGGTCCAAACCCTAGCTTTTCCAACACCGCAAAAAGGTAAACCATTCCACCCTATCGAAAGCCATAGTAGCGTCTAGCGATAGAAGCACCGCCGGCTCACGAATGCGGGAAGCACCCGCCACCACTCCATGGAATCTACGGAGATTAAGAGCGGTATTACGGCACCGCATGAAGCCGGAATGGTCCGGATGCACCAGTGCTGCGACAACCTTCACCAACCGGTTAGCAAGTAACTTAGCCAGGACCTTAGGTTCCGCATTCAGAAGGGAAATCGGTCGATAGGAGGAACACTCCAACCGAGGCTTGCCCTCCTTATAAATTACAATGATTTTGGAGATGCGTTGGTCATAGGGTAGTACACCACTTTCCCTACTCTCAAGATACATGGCTTTTAGAAACGGAGCCAGACGGTCTGCATGCAGTTTGTACAGTTCTATAGGGATACTGTTCGGGCCCGAGGCTTTCCCGGAGTGAACCCCCCGGATAGCCATCGCGACCTCGTCATTCGTGATGGCGGAATCCAGAAACTCCCTATGCTCAACTGATAGGACGGGCATTGGAATATCTCGAATGACCTCCGCATTGTCTTCCACTGTGTACTGTCCCATCGAAGTATAGACCTCCTCGTAGTATCGGGCAAACTCATCCACTATAATCTGTGGATCCGTCGTGACACCCGAGCCCGCATTCTGCAGCTCAGGCACCAGACGCGATCCCCAATCTCCCTTCTCCAACTACGCAATCAATTTTCCAGCCTTCTCACCGTGTTCGTAAATTCTATTTTGTGTGTTGGCATGCTGCTCCCTCGCCCTATCGCGTGCCAGGTGTTTGTATTCGTCTCTGAGGAGACCGAGGCGGTGTACCGCCCCCGGATCCCCATCAGTGGAGACCTCCCTTTCCAAGACCGACAGCTCCGCCTCAATCCTGTCGATTTCCGCCCTACTCCTCTTTTTCTGCCCAGAGATTAGGGAGAGCGCCTCCCCCCTGACTGCAGTTGTATAGGCCTCCCAAAGGGAGCAGCTAGAGTCGACTGTCCCCGCGTTCTCTCGGAAGCAGCTATCCGTAACACGCACTAACTCCTTTTTGGTAGTAGGGTCTTTCAACCGCCAAGCGCTAATTGGGGCTATCCTAGCCACATCACTTTGTCCAATTTTCAGTTGAAGCCAGATCGGCGAATGATCAGACACTCCTCTAGCCAGATGACTCACTTCCTGAACAAACATCGCCTGCGACGCAGGCACCAACACATAATCAATCCTAGAGAAAGAATGATGTGCCGCAGACACATGTGTGTACTCCGAGTCACCAGGGTGCCGGAGTCTCCACCCATCAACCATGCCAGTCGCAGAGACAAAATCCGACAACCATCTACGAGAGGGCAACGACACACGGGAGGGGTGCCTGTCCAGCTCACCGTCCATCACAGCATTGAAGTCTCCTCCTAACACCATGATACCTACGGGCAATGACAAAAACACCCTGCTCAGGTCGCGAAAGGTGTCTGTCTGAAGCGCGGGGGGGACATATATTGAAAGGAACGTGACAGGCCTACCCTCCCAGAGCCCCGAGATGCCGACACAACGGCCTTGGTTATCAGACCAAGTCGCCTGTATAGTGAACGGAAAGGAATTCTTCACTAATATCCCTACCCCTCTAGAACCTGAGGTGAAACCTGCGTGGGCTACCAATCTATACCCTCCCCGGTGCAGCGCCATACATCGCTTACCCATAAGATGGGTCTCCTGTAACAAAACCACATCTGGCGATCGTCGTCTGATTAGCTGCCCCACCATGGCACGCTTGATCTTATCTCCCAAGCCATCCACATTCCAACTGAGGACGGATATACCCAAGACCAACCTAACGGAAGCCATACTCATCCCTCGAGAATTCTGATGCATTTCGTGACACCCATAGAGGACACAGGTCATAAACAAAACACAAACCAACAATCAAAAAACCCCTAAACCCAACTCTCCAACCCCCCTCCCTGCACCCCTGCATGCAACGTGTGCACATCCCCCAACTAGCAGTGTGCCTGTCCCCCCAAGACTAACTACAAAATCTAAACGTAGAAAACTGAGGATGACCTTACAACAGGCCACCAACCTCCACAATCCCAACCCGCAATCAAACCCCATCCAAAAAGGTTCAATAAAAATCCAAAAATGTTAAATATATCGATGGGGGAAAGAAATCGCCCCAGTCAAACCAGCATCTCCACCACCATAATCAAATCGACACAGACAGAAGGAAAGTCACTGTTCCTCGTTCTCCGCCTGGATGTCTCCCTCCGTATCCGGCACCTGAACACGGTCCAGCCAGACCACTGCTGCCTCAGGATTGTCGAAAAACCAGGTTTTTCCATCGTGCTCAATCCGAAGGCGGGCCGGGAACAGCATGGAGTACTTTATTTCAGAGGCATGCAACCGCCTTTTAATCGTCATAAAACCCTGCTGTTGTTTCTGGACTGTCTGGGTGAAGTCAGGGAAAAAGAGCAAGGCGGCGTTCTCAAATGCCAGAGGTCCGGAGGATGGCGTCCCGATCCCGAAAATTCAATATTCGTGCGATCATGGGACGAGGGAGCTCCCCTGTCTTCGGGCGTCCACCGGGAACTCTGTGGGCTCTTTCCACCGTGAAAAAGTTACTAAGGCCCTTGGGTTTCAGATGATTCAGGATAAGATCCTCCACAAAGAGATCCGGGGCCTGTCCCTCCGACCTCTCCGGTACGCCTAGGATGCGGACGTTATTGCGCCTCGCTCGTCACTCATATTCATCCAGCTTTCGGTCACATTGAGTCCGAGACGCCTTCAGGTCTCTCACCTCCCGCGGAAGTTCCGACACATCATCTGTGAGGCTCGATATTTTTATCTCAAGTGTCTTGACCTTCTCCGTGGTTTTGGTTAGGTCCGCTCGGATAAGACCTACCTCAATAGTCACCGTGTCCAATTTGGAGTCCATCATACCGAGGGAAGACTGAACCCCGGTGATCGCTGCCATCAGATCCTTCATCGTCGGGTTCTCTCCGGAGGGATCACCCTCCTGGCCACCCATATGAGCGCGCTTCTCGTCCACCGGGGAGCCCTTCGAAAAACGGTACTTTTCCAGTCTGTTTGACTGAACCAGTCTGGAAGCCCTCGATGTTTTCGGCGGTGGCTTTTCGAGGTCCCCTCTCGCCGCCATTCTCAACCCCTGTCCAGACACCACCTCCGCCAATCGAACAAGGCCGAGCCAATGTGTCGCCAAGTCAATCAAAATCGGTCGATCGCAGGTTGTTCCGTCCCGGCAGGGGGGCGCAATCAGAGCAAGTCTTAGAGGGGGACCCGGAGGCACCGCAGATGCGACACGACTTCCATTGACCGGTTGCCAGCGAGTACTTCCGGTCCCGCTCGCCGTTGTTGTTGAACTCCAGAGCGGGCCGTGCCACACGCGGAGTCCCGGTGTTGTTTCCAGAAGGCCCCAAAATTCCAGACGACGGTATTAGGTCATCGGAGCGCCCAAATCATTCAAAATTTCACCTGGTGGTTCAGGTGCTGGTCCCTCACCCGATGGTAGGGATGGGGCTCAGGATAATGTGCCGGATGGCACATTATCCTGTGTCAGCCGGATAATGTGGCGGCCGGAGGAGCCGATGCTCAAGCGGCCATCTTGGTCGCTGGCGCGGCTCCTCCTCCATCATGGACAGTTTTAAGGCTTGCATATCATTGCACTGGTCTAGAGTGGCGAGGTAAGCATCTGTTGTTCTCGTGAACTGTCAATATAGTGGTGTATAGATCTTTTAATGACTTCAGGCTGCGCACAGAATAAAGCCTAGCAGGTCTGTACACTGCTCCAGGGCATCTGGGATGTGGCAAACCTATCTAAAGTCTCCTCCAAGAAAGACATATATGAGTCTTGTTGGCCTCCAGAATGGTTACCTTGTAGGTCATCACATTGCTCTGGAACAACTAGGTGGGTTCCTGGACAAGTTTGGGATTGGTAAGGGGCTGGCCTGCAGGGCGGTGGATCATTTAGGGACTGAATGTGGTAAGATTGCAGACTCTTGGTTGATCCTAAGTGACCAAGAGAGATTCTACCAGGTCTGTTGTTAAAATTGGAGGTGGCCATGCGAAAAGCTTGAAGATCTCTGGACCTCTCGAGGGATTCATCTACATGAAGAGGAGTTCTTATGAAATAGATTGTGAACCTTGTATCTCTACAACCCTTCAATCTGTGCAACTCCTCTCTGTTTAACCCCTTAACCGACCTCTCTTAGAGGAAACTAAATGGTACTAATTAAGCAACAGTAAACTGGAGACTAGGTAGAGTTTGTGAGCATCGAGAAGGTCGGAAATAGGCATTATGAATCACCCTTAGGACTTTTCCCCAATTTCTGTTTCTGCTTTCCTCCCCTTCCAATAAACATGGGTTTGTGCTGGCTTGTCATTGTGGGTGCTGTGGCTTATTACGAGATATTGGGGGGGTCAATGACCCTTTATTTTGAAGGTGATGTCGCATTTCACGCATGCTCCCTGCCATCATGTTGAGTGCTTAGAACGTGAGTGTGGGGGTGCCTGAGGTAGTCTGGTTCAGTCCTTCACACTCGAAAATTGCCTTTACTACTTTTATTGTGCTTTCTGCGGGCTTTGGTGCAAGCTGAGAGAATGCACTGTCATTGCTTGATTGCTTCATTGCATCCTCCCGTCAGATGCTTCCTGTTAGTGATCGTTCAGCCTATCTTTGCGCTAATGGGCATGGGCCTGTACACAGAACTTGCACGAACACTCATACATTACCACAGTTTCACACAAAAACACACAAAATCATATATGCATATGTACTCAAGAAAACCTTGCTTAAAATGCTAAATACCTGCCTGCGTACATACGCAGTACGTGTACACACAACACCATATACAACCCCCAGTCCACAATGCCACGGGTCCGTAGGCCTTGTGTGCTCCTGCAGGTAGACTGCATAAGGCTAGTGGTATCTGGGAATGAAACTAGGGCTGTGGGAAGTTGAAAAGGTTTACCCCTGCTAACATTTTGATGTTTAATTAAGAATGTGGCAAAGAATACTCACTTTGCAGAGGTTGTGAATTTCAAACTGTAAAAAAAAAAGAATTTTTAGTGGAACATTTCTTGTAAGACAAACTTTGTTTAATACGATTTGTGAAAACTTTGCAATCTGTGTGTGGTTTGCAAGCTTTTTATTTTCAAACATGCCATTATTTAGCATTTGATGCAAAAATAAGGCACATGAGCATAGCACGGGCATCGTGCAACCAAACGGGGCAACAACGTGCCTGGAACAGCATCTAACTCGGTCACAGAATGAATAAGTAATCAAATACATATCATAAACGATAGTGAAAAAGTACATGTGCCTGTAAATTGAACATTAAAATATACAGCAGCATAACAACCATTTGCAATGCAATAGGTTTTGCATTTACGCGAGTTTAAGCTATTGGTATTGTAAATGACAATGCCTTTTATTAATATTTTAAAAACAAGAATAAAAGGCATTGTTATTTGCTATGTCAATAGCTCAAACTCTCGTAAATGCGAGACCTATTGTATTGCAAATGCTTGTTTATTATTTCATCTGTCCTTGTGTTTGTGCAGACAGTCTGAGCACAACGCCACCCACTGCACGAGCACCCTTCTGTGCTAGTGGGGCTTCACCGGTGTGTGTGTGGTGTGTGTGTGCTTTGCTTGCCAGCAGGGGCTGACACACAGCTCCTGTGTACAGGTCTCTCCGGCCACCATTGTGCACTGAACCACATGGCTCTTTAAAAGGACCTGCCGGACAAGTAGCGCCCCCTGCACACCCCGGAGTTTGGCACTATTTGTGCTGTGTCATCCTCCTGGTGTTGTTGTTTTGGTCTCTTCCACAACCACCCAACTGGGAGGCGCACACCGTAAGTTAACAGCCAGAGTGGGTTGTCTCTGCTCACACGAGGAGCCAGAGGGGTCCCCAGGAGGAGAGTGGCGTTTAAGGGAGGTGGTCATTGTTAGAAGCGAGGTGCAGAGGCGGCTCTGGGCTCCAGGACGCTGCTGTGTTTTCTGTCAGAGGCTGTAAAGTTCAGGCAGCCGTAGCAGTGCATTTCTTGCACTCATCACCTTTCCTCAGCACACGCCGTGAGATCATGCCAGCCTGAGGGGTCCAGTGCTGGGGAGCCGGACCACACCGCATCCCGATAAAATGCACACAGTGTTTACCAAACTTTCCATATCAGACTTTGTTTTTGCAACACAAGCTTATTTTTTATTTAAACACTAAAGAAAGAACAAACTTTCCATCTCAGACTTTGTTTTTGCATCACAAGCTTATTTTTTATTTAAACACTAAAGAAAGAAATTTGACGATATTACACCGCTTCGATGGAAAATTAACACTTCACGTCAAAAATATATATATATATTCCTCTGGAATTAGGCACTGGGCAAAAATTGCGAAAAACTGTGTTTTGGTTGTCGGAATGGGAACGAATCCTGCTAAATCCAGCGACTGCCTGATGTCGCATTGGACCAAGAAAACATTTTGACTGAAGGTCTTTTTTCGTGACTTTTTAGGTACCGGGAAACTCTGAGCAGGACCCAGTGGCCCTTAAAAAGAGAAGTGACTGCTTCGCCGAGAAGTGCTGGTGCTGCTCCGTGAAGAGTGCTACTCATGCAAAAAGCAAGTGCTGCTATTGCCCTATTGAAATTGCTGCAAAGCGACGAAGTGACAATTGTGGGTTGCTGAAAGTGCACCACTTGTGCAGAGAAGTGCTGACGCTGCCCTGCAGAAAGTGCTGCAGTCTTGCTAATAAGAGCTGGCACTGCCTTGTTACAAGTGCCACAAATACCTTGTTGTTTGCTATCCCCCTGCCATATATTAACACGAGCTCCCCACCATGGAGAGTGCTGCATCCAGTTCCAGCCAGCAGCGTGAAGTCCGGCTAGAGAGGAAAGGGAATCCCTCGCAGGCAACACTCCCCTGGAGCCAATGACATCAGCCCCCAGCGGCAGCAGCAGTCGGTTCATAAGGACAGCAGCATCCCGCTCCCCTCCCCCTTCCCGCAGCCCCGCCAAGGTCCAACCCCGTCGGAGTGCTTGGCTTCGCGCACATGTGCGCGCCCCCGGCCAGAGAAGAGACGCCTTGAGCATGCACATCGGCTGTCCGGGCGCAAGCTGAGATCGCCAGAGAAGAGACGCTGTGAGCATTCACATCGGCTGTCTGGGCGAGTGCACATATCCTGTCCCCCTTCGGACGCAAAACCCACAGCAATAGATCTCGCCAAGGCGACCAGCACATGCGCTGCGTCGCTAGTCGAGACCTAAAAGAGAAGCAGTAGTTGACCACGTGGGAGACTCTGCCCTGTATGCCACCTAGGTACTGCATGCAGAGGAATACATTGCAAAATAGGCTATGGGGACAATAAGGGGGGAAGAGGGTGGAACCGGCCCCCGGAGGAAGGGCGTGAATAGGGCCCTAACACTCCCGATTTGCCATTACATTCCCTCAGGAGCATACTGAAACATAACTTCTCATCTGGGCTCGAAATTCGACCTGATACGCGAACCAACCACTCGAGGTGTCTCCAGTTTCCGACTCCCCGAAACAGGAGAGAGGGGGGCTGCCAGGAGTTCAACCTCCAACAGGCCGTTCAGCATATCTTTCCACAGTTCCAGGTTTTGCTCGGCACGCTTATGCGTGTGCACGGCCCACAGGCGTCTCTCCTCTGCCACACCTCATTCTTGCATACCCCCAGCCATTTACCACTAGTTGAGGGCGCAGGCTGTGTCCAGTTTATGACCACCTTCCGTTTGGCCAGCACCATTCCATGTAGTGTGAACCTATGGTGTATTTGGGCCCCACGCTTGGGCGTCAGGAGCACTCCGAGCAAACAGTGTTCAACTGAGGTCTCCACTAACACTTGTGTGACTCCCCGCAATGTCTTCAAGACCTCCTACCAGTACCTTTTGTAATTTGGTACAGTCCCAGGTCATATGAGGGGAGGGCGCTGGGTTCAACCCACAGCGAGGGCAGTCCTTTGAATGAGCTCTGTTATTCTAGTGCAAACATAGTGGGGTCAGGGAGGCTTGGTGCAAGTAGTAAAACTGCGCACGTTTAAACCTCACATTACTTGCCTCTTCCTTAACCTAAGCAAATGCTCTCTTCCAGGCCCCTCTGTGAGTGCTCGCATCCGCTTGTCCCAAACCCCTGTCATGTGAGTGTGGCGATCCTCCTGAAGAACCCTGTACATGCATGAAACTAGGCCTTGGGTGGACCTACAGTCCAGTATTCTCTGCAGAGCCTGAGACTTTACAGGCTCTGTGGAGAAAGTCGTCCAGATGTCACGGATCGTACTAGATATCTTGGTGTATTGTAGGAACTGTGTATGGAACACACTATTGGAGTACAGATCACTAACTGAATTACAGCCCCCTTCAAACCATCGTGTCAAATTACCGATTGGATTTCACATATGGGTTTCAACCAGTGAAGGGGAAAAAGTCTAGCAAAGGGGGCCCAACGCAGCACACATGCTACTGAATGCTCCCAAGCCTCAGCCACCTGTTGGATGACAAACAGGTGATCATCAGGGACACCCGTCCCCAGCGTAAGGCAGTGCAGGTGGCTCGCCTCAACCCTCCACGCACCCAATAGTTTTTTCCATATTAGGCCCATCAGAACACCACTGAGCAGCATATTGCAGAAGGCTTCAGGGGCCCCTAAAGGCAGTGTTGAAGAGCTAACAAGCCGCTAGCGCAACATTTTAGTTAGCCGGAGTCAGCGTGACCCCAAGGCTGCTCGAACCCAATCTCTGATCCGCCCGCCTCAGGTGCTACATGCACAGGGCAGCGCCGCAGCCCTGCACCATACCGGGCACCAACGATTTCCGTGGTTCTTCACTGGCTATTCAAGCCGGGCAATCAGGCCATGATTCAGCCCACCACACTCTCTTGGGCTTGCCCTGCAGGTCTCTGGGAGGTGGGGGTTGGTGAGATCAACGAGGATCAGGCTATTTATTACAGGATTTCAGGCGGGCCCGGGAAGGAGTTCAACAGAGCACGTCCGCTGCGATTGCCAGTTTGTCCACACCCCGAGGTTTGACAGTTTAATAACTCTTCACAGATTTCATTTAAAGTTTCCTTCCCCTACCTGAGTCTGCAAAGGCACTTATTGCCCATGAAAGAAGGATTGTGCACCTGGAGGAGTCTGCTTAGAGGTACTAAGCCTATGTGTCACTGCAGGTTTGCTCCCTTGTGGTTGAATCCGTAGCACTGGAGACTATTGAAATACATAACATGCCTTGTTAGAGGCTGTAAAGAGCACTGTAGGAGGGTTAGTTCACTGTGTAGGGCTGTTATTTGCCACTACTGAGGATCTTTGTCTTATTGGAGTGAGGATGCATCATGTCTTATTTCCCAGTATTTAAATTCTGTGTCACCTAGGTCACTCTGGATGAAAAATATGCAGAGCTGGTATTTCTTGGGTTTTAGGTTCTGGACACGCGAAGGCAGATATTGCCAATGGTAAAGGTACTTGTTGTAAATAATAGCATCCAGTACAACGTAGATGAGGAAGGTAAGAAACTTTATTGCTGGACAACTGAAGACGGGCCAATCCCTTCCTGACCAGTAATCAGCTGACCTTCACGGAACGCTCCATGATTAAACCATACCATGGAATATCACAACTGTGAGATTCCACCATCACATCATGACATTAAAGCAATGACCAATTTACAACACATCCCCTTCCCTTCAGATCTAGAACAACAAAAAGTGAAAAAGCAGATTGAAATAACGACCGGCAAGATAAGGGAAGGTGGGGTAAGAGAGAATAATAATAGAAAAACGTAGAGAAAATAAAAATTAAATATAATAAGACAACAAAATAAGAGAATAAAGGGAGAACATGTCTGTATGGTAATATAATTCACCTGGATCAACAAACATAGTCCTTCAAATACTCAGGAGGTCTACGTACTCTGGTTCTCCTATCCTTTCCAAAACCTGTTACAACCCTGTCTTCTCTCTCAACAGCATCAGGGCGACTCACCTCTTCCTTATCAATCCTTTGTACACCACTGTTAGGAACAAAAGGTGAACTTCCATTGTGCCTAAAATCTCAATCTTGCAACATATATCCATTCCCATCTTCACCTTTCCTTGCTGGACATACACCACCTTTTTGGTACAAGGTGACGCTATGCCCGTTCCATCGTTCACCATTCTCCAAAATCACATGGAATTCAGACACTGTTCACTTTAAAAGGACCTTTACTTAGTCAAACCTGTTGTCAACCTACCCATCTTGATTTTCACCCAATCACCTGCCTCAATCGCACCCTTAAATGCTACTGTACTTTCCTCTATGTTACCACCTTTTTCCACCCAATCTTTCAACCACAATGGTAATAATGTGTTACTCGGGATCCTACCTCTCATCACTTTGAATAGTAATTTAAAAGTAGCTTCAGGTTTAGTGGTACAGTAGGCCCAAATCATATCTTCCACCACTCTCAGCACTCTGTCCAGAAACACTCGCCATCTCAATGACTCCTTTAGCCAACCTATTGGCCCTTTCTACAATACCATTTCCTCGTGGATTGTAATTGAAGAGCAATGATGTCTAGTACCATGCTCTCGTAGGAATATTTCCATGCCCTGTGAAGTTAACTGTGTACCATTGTCCGTAATAATAATATAAGGGACTCCTTCATCCCAAACATTTTTCTTCAGAATGCGGGTTTTGGCAATTGTGGTGATGTCCCTCATAAATGTTACACTCCACCACTTGGAGAAAACATCCATACACACCATTGCAAACCTACAAACACTTCGAATTTTAGATATGGGACCAATGAAATCTACACACACAGTATGCCAGGGTTTCTCTGGATTATCATTGTGTCCCATAACAGTCTGAGCACCAACCCAAAGCCTTTTATCACCCTCCTTGCACACACTGCACCTTACTACCCCATCAGTGAGTATCGATGCCTGGCCACCAAATCTGTGCTTTAAGGCGCCTGTGTGTCAGACTCTGTCCTAAGTGATCCTCATGGGCCATAGCTATGATATTGGATCTCAAGTTCCCAGGTGGTACAAATTGATAACCTCTCATCAAACTATTGTTCCTACAATGGATAGTTCATCCAATAACTTGACATATGGCCATACAGAAATAGAAAAACAACTCTCCCTTCCTTTCTCAGATATAACCATGCCCATAACTTCTTTAAGGGTTCCATCAACACCCATAGCTTGACACCACTCTTCCTTCATCAACGCACCAGCTCTCTCCAATACCACGTCCTGAACTGAAGCAACCTCTTCTTCAATTTCATGATCACTAACAACAGGGCCATCCACCTTGTTCCAGTCTACAGACAATCTAGATAAGCAATCTGCTTATACCTTCCTCCAACCTTGAATGTGTTCTATGCCATAACAATACTCTTGGAGTCTGGCGGCCAACCGTGCTAATCTTGCAGAGCCTTAACCAGCCGCATCAGGGAGGAGTTTTTCAACTAGGAGCTTGTGATCTGACCTCAAAATAAAATGTGTGCCCTAAATATACGTCCTAAAATACTCCACACCCCAAGCAGCCGCCAACGCTTCTCTTTCAATAACTGAATAATTTAGTTCAGCATTAGTAAATGTGCGAGAAGCGAAGGCCACCGTTCTCTCACCAGTCTTGTGTTTCTGTGAGAGCATAGCACCCACACCAGTAGCACTTGCATCCAATGTCACAGTTGAATTGAGTCGAATATCAAATGGTACCAGGATACTAGCCTCACAAATGTCTTTCTTTATCAATTTAAAATACTCTTCTTGCATCCATACAAAATTTCGACCCTTCCTTAGAAGTACTCTCAGCTTCTCAGTTTTATCGTAAAACTAATTTTGCGCAATATTCAATTAGACCCATGAAGAATCTTAATTGATCTGTGTCATGTGGACTTGGTTTGACCCCTAGCGCTGAGATGCCCAAGGGTAGTCACGCGCTCTATAAATCACATAAACCCCATTAGCTGACAGTGTGTAACCTAAATACTCCACGTGCTCTTTAAAAAAACAGCATTTATCTTTCCTTAACGTGAGCCCCATATGAGCAATTCTTTGTAGAGCTTGTTTTAAGACCATATTATGTTCCTCAGTGGTCTTGACGAAGATTAAGATATCGCCTTGAAAGTACAAAATGTTTTCTAAACCTTTAAAGACTTCAGAGATCATGCTTTGGAAAACGCTTGCTGCCATCAAAAGTCCAAAAGGCATGCGTGTAAACTGGAATGTGCCTTCCATTGTAATAAATGCTGTGGGATGCTTGGATTCATCGTGAAGTTTTATCTGGAGATATGTGCTCCACCCTTAAAAAACAATACAAGTTAATTAATATTGGGTAATGGATACATGTCTGCTACTATGTTCTGATTCACTGATCTCAAGTCCACACAAAATCTAAGCCAACTATCGGACTTCCATGTGATCACAACTGGGGAGACCCAATTCAATTTCTCAACAGATTCTATATTTCCTTGTTGTAACATCTCCTGAATTTACTTCACATCATCATACACCACCACCGGAACCCTTCTGAGTTTATGTTGGACAGGGATGGCTCCTTTCTTAAGGAATACCTTATGAACATAACCCTACAATGGACTCAACTTATTATTAAATACTCCTTAACAGAGTCAAGAATATTAACAATAAATTTGTCGTCCATCACCATCACCCGGAATGGTGCGCTTGGATGCATAATAATATGTAAATCGTATTGGTGTACTCATCCCAGGATCGGTGCACCCTGATCTGATACATACACTTTACCCTGTGTACTCTGACCCTGAAATGTGATCTGTGCATCCATAAACCCCACAATGTGAGTAGTTTCTCCTTGGTAACCTCCAGGGGAAATGTCTTTGGATTGAAGAGTACAACCTGTTCAAAGTTCTTAAAATAATGCTCTGGGAATTATAGTGTACGTAGACCCACTATCCACCATGAGTTTTACTTCACAACCCTTGATGGTAAACTTCGCTTTAGCGCAAGTCTTTATTTTCGTTGCCTCCATTTCCTCTTTATCATTACCCACCATAAGAATCCTGTCACCAGATCCCATAAGACGTGAGTCAATCTCAGAAACTGATGCAAGTTTGTTTTGGCAACCACTTCTACACATTCTTGCAAAATGACCAGTGCGACCACACTTCTGCCTTCCTTGTTTTCCCGCAAAACAGAATTTTGAATCAGAGGTAATCAATTGATCTCGGAGTTCATCAGTCAGATCCCCAAATCTACACTTAGTTGAATATTCTCATAGGCTGGAAACAAACGCATCCATAGACTCCTCAACTCTCTGAGGTTGTGTATAAAACGTATATCACTAATTTCTCCTCTTTGGCACACAACTTCTAATTTCTGTTTTGCTTCTTTGCAACTCATCCTGAATCGATTGCCCATTTTGATCTGTTACTTTCAGTAAAAGCCTGAAAACTCTCCGGCCCTCGTTTCCTAATACACTCAATAACCATGCCTTTTTTCTAGATGCACGGAAATCTTGTCCATTTAAAGCCTCTAAATAATTGGCGAACATCAAAATACAATCATCCCATGGCACTGGTGGTGGTCTGCTTGTACTAGAAAACATGGTGGATGAGTCACTGAGATATGTGAAGACATTACAACAGGTGTACTTGCGTTAAGTGGACTCTCAGAAGGTTCCCCCTCAGGTTGTGTGATAAAACAAGCTAAACAGGAAGCAAAATACTTAGAAAGAAATCTCCTTTATTTACAGAAGAGTGTGTACATCACTGCAGTGCATCTATATATTGCTGTAAATAAGGTTCACAGTACCTCTAAGATGGTGTTTGTATCACTGAAATTGCACAACCAAGATCAAAGGTGTGCTCATAACTGAAAAACCCAGGTAAGATACCAAGTGTGCTCATCACCGATTATGCGCTGTTGTGACAGACTGTACACATCACTGATAATGCACAAAAAGATCTAGGGTGTGCACAACACCGAGCATATGCTCTGCTTATTTACGTTAAATTGTAGGAAACATGTTTACATTCAAACTGGAATGAGCTGTGGGCACTACTGAATCTGCACGAACTGCAAGGCAACCAGCTGAGGAAACCTGGACTGGTGACTATGCAGTGAAGTTTCATATTGTGGCATAGCGGCAAAATATTATGGCAGCCTAAGACATTTCGTAAGGACCCTACACACATCACGATCTGACGGAGTACCCGACCTCCATTCAGCCTCCGGCAAAGCAGAGACGGCATGGTCTAGTCTTGCCGTGATGCAAGATGTGATCTTGACACAGTGGCCATTTTGAAATTCCTTGGCCAAAGCAGCAGAATTTGAACAAGCAGTCAAGCTAGCTTGTTCACTGTAAACAAGCGTGGCAGTACAGCATGGTCAGGCAGATCCTGACGCAGCACCATCAATTCATAACCGGCCCGGCGCTTCAGCTGCTATCTAGCTCGTTAACTTGTTGGTACATCAACCGTGTCCTCACTATAGCCGTTGTCCTCACTGGCCAAATCCTCGCTACTTGTAAATAATAACATCCAGGACAACGTAGATGAAGAAGGTGAGATGCTTTAGTGCTGGAGAACAACTGAAGGCGGACTGATCCCTTCCTGGCAATAATCGGCTGCCCTTCATGGAACATTCTACACTTCACATCATGACATTAAAGAAATAAGCCGTTTACAACAGTACTCTTCAAAGCCTCGTGTATTTTTTAATGGAAACCGTGTATGCCTCATTACCCTCATAGTGTTGAGGCTTTGTTTATGACTATGGGGAAGCTGACTATGCCTACTTTTACCTGCTGAGATTGAGTGACCCTAATGCTGATGTTGCACGTGGGTGTGAAAAATACTGGTACAATGGGCTCAGTAGTAACTCTTTTATTGACAGCAGTATCTTTAACACTCCCTCACATGATATAGCTTCATTTAGCAAATGGCACCAGTAGGATTCTTAAAACAGAACTAAGTGGCGTAACATTTTACGGCACTAGCAGGATGCTATGTACACCTCCCCTGGTAGGGAAAATAAATGCTGTGAGTTACTGCTGACTAACAACCCAAGTTCAAAATGTTAAAATCTGAACTACATGGAGTAATAATCACATGCAGATAAAATCCTAGAGCTCTGTGTGCACCTTTAATTTATATCGGCACCCGCTGCCCTAGATAACACCTAAGCCATTACAAGGCATTGCAGACTTTTCTCTATCTGTCTCTCTCACCTTCTGGTCATCAACACTGTAGTTTTGATCCATGCACTCTGTCATCCATTTTGCCTCTTTCTACTGTGAATTACATCTGTCCGGTTTCAAAATCACTTAATTCTCACCACACTTGCCATCACTACCTCTGTTGTTTACATTTTCACCCACCTGATCTCTATTTCGTAACAGAGACCTGCCTCCAGCTATGCACTAGCTACACCTTTAATCATAGCGAATTCTATTTTTACTAACATGTTTTTTGCATGAAGCAGGCCTCCTCATGAATGTTGTTTTAACATTATCCAGATTAACCGTAAAATAAAATGTCAATTGATTGTCTTGAATCCTTTAAAAACAGTATCTTTGGCTACCCTATCATGATCCACGATTCTCATCCTTTTCCCCCACGCATTTAGGGAACTTGCATTCTTTTTGCTGTTAATGATGTTAACTTGTATAGTCTTCATATTAAGCCCATCTTCTCCTTGGCCTTCTCAGCAGGCCTCCTTAATTCCCTTGAGTGTCAGATTCTTTTTCACGTAACACCTTTCCTTTAATAAGATCAAGCTGCGACAAGCCTGTGATAAAACAAGTAATTATTCTGTATCTCCGAATCTTTTTTTCTCGCACCACCTTTTAAGCCTGGTCTGATGAAGGGGAATTAACACGTGCTGAAAACTGAAGCTTCTCAGCAACTCTTCATTTCCTTTGCATTCATTTTCAAAGAACTCCCTAAGGCTGGACATTCATCTGCTCGTAGCATGTTTGGCTGTAGATGTACTTGCTCTGCATACCTTTGCAATCTAGTGTTTGGCTCGACGATGCAAGTTGTTTTTCTTTGAAGACGTTTTATCGAGTCATAAGGTGTAGAATGGCTCATCCTTTAGCAGGTATATTGCGCATGGGAGTCAACTCCATTGTTCGTTTTTCGTTGCTATCGTGTTTGGGCATGTATGGACAGGACTCTTGGATTTGATGTGCGCCACCTTTGTTCTTCGGGCTCTCATGGTTCAACCCTCCACTTCAGTCTCTGATAGACTTTTATGGCCACTGTTGAGTTCGGCCATTCTCCTCCATGTCAAAGCACCTCGGAGACCATCTTGTGACATCAGGTCCCCCGATTCTCGGGGCACCACCCCTCTCAGGGCTATGTGTTCTCGGTTTCCAGTCTTTGACATTGGAGAAGATGTGCGTGGTAAATGATGGAATAGACACCCTTCAGAACATATTATGAAGGAAGGGGGACCCCCTGCTATTCCATACGGTACCTAAGGTATGGAAAATGTAATCCGTGTGCAAGGACTTAAGCTACCATAATATTTCCAAACAACTCGCATTACAGATATATACACACACACACCCCCACACACACACACACAAGGGCAGAAAGCAGATATATACAGCGTGTATCGTCACAAGCATTTTATTAATAATTAACTTTCAATGGTCAATATATCAATAATGGTAGATGAGCTTTTTAACCACGTTAGAGACTTGCAGATCAATGTTTTTTTAAAATCTTTGGATAAATCAATCGTACACCTTTCAGATTAGTATTCATTCTAAAACCACACACATTAAAAAAGCAGAGTGCAGATGAAATTGTTAAAAAAGTTTTATCAGTAGAACGCTATACAGAAGATATTATAGTCCACTATATAGAACTTATGCATCGTCGTTTGGCTTGTATTCAAATATCTATGCGTACTTCGGCATATCACCTTCTTCAGGAAAACCCACATGTTAAATACAAAACAGGATACCTGCAAAGACAATGAAAATTAATATTGCCCTAAAACACAAACACAAACGTAACCATTGACCAAAACCAATAACTTTCCCTAAGGCTGTGAGAAGAAAATGTGTCCCCTAGTAATTCCTGACTAGGCGAAGGCCCAGTGTGATGTGCCAAGAGACTAAACAGGCCCAAGGTGAAGGGAAAAGACAAAAAGAAAAACCCGATGAGGAAAGGACAAAAACAATGTGCCAGTTGGAAACACACAATAAGGATTATTTAAATAAATATTTTATATATATATATATATATATATATATATATATATATATATATATATATATTCATGCCTGAACACGATTTCCTATTTGAGACCCTCTCAAAATCAAAGCACTCTGTACAGTTCTTATCTATGCTCAAAGAAATGCTTAAAGCTTTGCTGAACAGGTCGAGACTAGGGTTGTGAGTTATGGGAGGAGATGGAAGAACTGATTCCACAACTCCCTAGCCACCATACGCTGTACTCTTGACTGCTGGCATGGCAGCTAGAGGAGTAAACACCTTCATCATAAACCGCCAAAACTCTCATCTTCACATATCTGGCTTCAAGAGAGATGTCTAGCAGCATCGATGAAAAGCACCTTTTCGGACCCCAAGTTAATGAGATGCTTGAAAAATCAATAAAGACATCACTATATTGAAGTCCATGGGTGCCCTTCAGACCCCAGCTGACAAGCTGTCCTTTCATAAGCAGCAGTGCCGGGTAAGAGCCATAACCACTTCCCCCTGAGCAAACACACAAACACGTATACCAGAAGGTGCAGCTAGCTATCAGACCACTGGGGTGGTAGGGGCTATAGGTATGGGGCAAACAAAGTTAAAAACTCCTAGGGTGGGGGTAGAGAAGGAAGCTCTAACTCCATGTAACTGTTTTTAAGTCAGTCTTTTGACTACTTTATAGTAATACACATCATATAGGAACTTTTGGTAAGCGGTCCTCAACAATTTTTCTGTTAAGTTGTCATTCCCACTTTGCTTCTGCGCATCATAGCATGGGGTAGTTCACTTCAGCCCGTGGCTCCCCTTTGGCTTAATGGCGACATTTTGCTTAAGCAGTGAGTCACTAAATAAATACTGCTCTTAGGTGCCAGGGCCCATTTCATAAGATTTTCTTTTGTTTTTTTCTCTATTTAATTTGGGGGGGGGGCGGTTGCTAGTGACAGAGAGCTTCCTCCACACTTCTGGACTATTTTGGTCTCTTTGTGTGCAGCATCCTACACTTACTTTCAAAATGGTCGATCAGGTTGGAACACAAAATATAATGAGTAATGTTCAAAAACATTCAAAGATGGCCGCAGTTGTGTGCGCCTTGGTACCAGGGACAGTAAGCTTGCACTCTTGTCATGAGAAAGAACAAACCTGTGCGTAACGTCTTGTGGACAGGGGCACACTTGGTATCTGAAATACCTGCCTCTATGCACCTGTGATAAGAGATGACCGATGGACACTTAACTACAATTGAGTGTTGCTAAATGACAGAATCCTCTTGCTTCCATTACAGAAAGCAAATACGCCTGTAGTCTCTCTCTTGATGCCATATCGACCAGGATTGAGACTGTGTGCCTAGACAGACACTAATACTCCTATTGCCTGAGGATGCATTTATGTGCACGCACAGGGAGGCTGAAGAGACTCCATGTTGAAAATAATGTTTTTTTAGGGGGGGCCATATATGTCTACAGAAGGAAACTGCCAGGAGTTATATTGCCTGAGTTGAAACTCCTTGCATCCCTGGATGGTGGCCACATAGTGTTGATATTAGCATGGTGTTATGTTGCTCCGCATGATAGACACAATTCGGACTCATGAGTCTGCTATGAAACGATTACTATGAAACGATTACTATGTGAGTATGGAAGTTCAATCTGTGCGTTATAGTTAAGTGAACTTGATGAATGACAGTTAAAGAGAAATCAGAGAATGGGTATGAATGAGAATTCATGTCGTGATTGTAAAAAAGAAGTTAGGTTGTGAAGGCGGAGGAAGTTGAGTGGTGCAAGAGTAATTGGAGAGTGAAAGTGAAGGAAAAAGGGGAAGGTAACAGTTGTGACAGTGTTAAAAATACAGGGGGGAAGGTGAAAGCGAAGTGAAGGTCATAGTAAAAGAGAACTTCTTGGATCACCTGAAAAATAAATCTGTCTATGATAGTAAAATTAAAATAAAGGACAGAGAAAAGAAAGCGCTGGGGTGACAGTGGAAGAAATTTGGATGACCGCAACAGAAAAGGGATGTTAAGAGAGGAGTATAAGAATCCCATGGCATCAAACAAATAATGTTGGTGCAAAAGTGCCCTGTGTTCAGTTCAAGTCCAACTTTCCCCCTTCTGTAACTATGACCCGTTTGGGCCATGTCCGTTCTATGATACCAACAAGGCCCTCCACAGTTCTACCCTATGAACCCCCCTTTTTTAGGCAGAGGTTGGGGCAGAGGAAGAGGGTGCAAAAGAAAAGGTCAGAAAGGTGTTCAGTGGCTAGACAAGACAACAACAACTCCCACGGTGGAGACCAGGAGCACCACCAGGGAAAGGAGAGTCTAGTTGTTAATCTATCAGACAGGATACTTACTCCAACTGAGACCACTGTCCTGGAAAAGGGGTTGGACTTTGTTCCAACTCCCACCCCAGACAGCTTCAATGAGATGTGCGTGATGAAGCAGTTCTTCAGGAAGATACGGCTCAGAGCCTTTTTTTCAGGACATACAGGAAGATGAGCGAGTGGACACTGGGCTACGTAACCCCTCCACTTTTACTCCAACTGACAGCATGGTACCCCCAGAGATACTGGCTTTTGAGGGGGCAGTACTCAAGAATCTGGAGAGAAAACCCGCAACTAATGCCTATCACAACTTAAGTAAGACAGAGAGACTGGCTGTCCAATCCCTGGCTAATGATCCTACCATTGTTATCAAACAGGCAGACAAAGGGGGCGCTACAGTCATCCAATCTCTCAGTGACTACGACACTGAATGTAGACGCCAACTCTCGAACGCCACCCACTACACACCACTCACGGTGGACCCCACCAAGCGACTAACCACTGCTATTACGGCCTTGGTGATGGAGGGCGAAACTAATGAATGGATCACCAAGAATGAAGCTGCATTCTTAGTCACAGATAACCCCAAAATACCATACTTCTACACCCTCTCCAAGATTCACAAGGGAGTAACACCGACACCTGGGAGACCTATCATCTCGGGCATTGGGTCACTCTTGGAACCACTGTCAAAGTTTTGTGACGCCTTTCTTCAACCCTTGGTGAAGAAAATACCATCGTACCTGCAAGACACTAGGGATGTGCTGCGCCTAATAGAAAACATAGAGGGAAGGGAGGGAGTTGACCTCCTTCTTACTCTAGACGTAGAAGCACTTTACACCAACATCCCCCAGCCGGCCACTTTGGATGCAGTTGAAGCTACCCTACTTCAGGAGGATTGTCTCACCCACACCAGTCTCCTTTATCATGGCATGTGCAACTATTGCCCTGACGGAGAACTTCTTTCAATGTGAGACACAGCTCTACCACCAAATACGTGGGACATCTATGAGTTCTACCTTTGCTCCAAGCCTAGCTTGTATCTATATGGCTACTTTTGAAGAACACACTATAAGGGGACCCACCAATCCCTTCAAAGACAATATCACGCTATTGCGGCGGTACATTGATGATATCCTCATCCTTTGGAGAGGCGATCATACCACCTGCACATCTTTCTGCACATGGATCAACTCACAGAACCCCTACCTTAAGTTTACCAGCACCATATCTGAAACAGACGTCCCTTTTCTGGACCTGAAAATCTGGCTCAGTGAAGAGGGATTAAGTACTAACCTGCACCGCAAGGACACTGACACTGACAGGAACAGCCTCCTGCCTTATGAAAGTCCTCACCCGAAAGCCCTTAGGGACAACCTCCCTTTTGGCCAGTTCCTCAGGGTACGTAGGAATTGTACCACCCTGAGGGACTATAAACAGGAGGCTAGGACATTACAACACAAACTATTAGACAGTGGATCCCCCACGAGACAAGTGCGCAACTCCTACAAGCGGGCGATGAACAACCCCCGGGAGGCATTGCTAGAAGTAAAAATCAAGGAGGCAGCAGACATGATTACCTGCGTCACTAGCTTCACCAAAAACTCGGCCCATATCAAAAAGACCATTATCAAACACTCAGGGATTATCAACACCTGTGGTTTAGATATACCAAAAACGAGGTTTGCCTATAAACGTACAGCCAATCTCAAAGACGCACTCATACACACAAGGCCCAAGAAGAAGGAAAGCCACACCCAAAGTATCCTTTGGGGTTTGCCGCCAGTAGTGGGCCACTACCCCTGTGGAGACTGCGCAGTCTGCCCTCAAACCAGTCGGTGTAGAGAAGTCCAAATCACGGAAACATTCATTTGGCGCCTTAAAACACACACCAACTGCAATACATCCAGGTGCATCTACCTGCTTACCTGTCCTTGTGGTAAAAAATACATTGGCATGACCATGAGTCAAGTCAAAACCAGAATTACTCAACACAAGAGCAACATCAGGTGCTTGAAAACGCACACAAGACTTTATGACCATTGCAAACACAGTGGGCATACAGCAGAGAGCATTAGATGGCTGATTCTGGAATCCCACCAAGACATAAGTCCACGAGCACTGTTCAGAATAGAGCAGCGATGGGTCCACCGCTTAGGTTCGGACAGAGAGGGTCTTAACGACTCTGTCCCGTGGGCCTCCTTAGCACCATAACAGTAATCTGAAAACCAACTTTTAACTTCACCCCTTCACGGGGAACATGATATGAAATTAACTTTCTTAAACGAGCAACAAGTTGCCCACTGGGCCTCTAACATGTACCCTACACCAACACGGTACCCAGTGGTCCTCTAGCTGACTCTACATTGCCACTCGATACCTATGATTGGTTGCACCACTCTCTCTCTGGAGCACTTATGGGATGGTATACTGCAGGTCGCTAGTTGTGTTTACATTTGCATGGAATTTTATATCCACTGTTTCTGGTTAATATCACTGCGTAACCCTGATCAAGCGCACATACTTACAATACATGTCTACCTACATCTACCCCGCTGGTACCCCCTTGAGCCAACAGCCCCGTTATGATGTCCGTCATTTCCCGCCCTACCTAAGATGGCCGCCAGGTTTACACGACAGGAAATGGTCTAACGAGCGGTGCAGCTGAAACCGCACGGATGTTTAACCGCGCATGTGCGGCTTTCCGCACGAACCTACCACATGACGCGGTAACACTATGGAGTCCGCCGCAGTTAAAAGAGGCTCCACTGGTTGCCTCGGCTTACCTGTCGCTCCCAGGCTTTTCCTGACATCGTCGGGGTAGGTGCAGCAGGCATCGTCCGCGCATCGGCAAGGTAATAACTGAGTGAGCAGCCGCAGGCTGCGCTGAGTTTCACGCCTAGTGAGGCCGCCCCTACGGTAGCCACCGGGGCTGCTTCCTTGTATGTTTGATGGGGTGAGTGGCTGTCATGTATATGGCTACTGCGTGTGATGTCCCCGGTGTACTGCAACTTCTCCATCCTGGCTCGCTGCCTGCCTGGCCGGGTCTGATGACACAGCGACTGTGCCGCGGTCGGACTCACAGGGGTGGCGGCTTTGTCATTTACGAGCAGCGTCCAACGTGGGACAACGGCGTGCAGTGGCCGCCTGCACCCTGGCAACACCTTACACAAACCATTTGGGGACATGCCGCTGTGGTTCCCTAATGCCTTCAGGTAACCTGGTACCTTAGTTTTAATCGCTGGTTTCTCCCTTTCCCAAGGTACCTAAGTTGAAGTGCCTTTTCCACAGGAGTTGACCGTTGAGGCACCCTGTAGAACACACCAGGGTAAGCAATATTCACCAGTGGACCATTCTTTGGAGTCATCTGTATTTAGAGCATTTCTGAGTGTCTCCTGTCTTCTCAATTTTTAATCCCTGACCAATTGAGCTTTCTACTATGCTGTGCACGACCACTGTTTGTTTGTATACATACATCTTGACTCCTAGCGTGTTCCGCGACCTGTTGAATGCAGCAATATAGTAATTAAGTATTTCCTTGACTTCCATTTAGGTCGCATCATAGGGAGCAGGATCATATGGCCTGCGCACATACTGACCTCTACAATTAAGGTTGTATATTATTTTCCACTGTCTGTAGTACAATTCATTCACTTTCTAGGTCCTGACGAATTTCAACATATGCATGAAACATGTTGACCTTAGGGTAGCGGATACACCACTGTATCTTAGTACCAGTGCTGATCTCTCCCTTACTTCATTTTTAGCCAAGGTAGCAAACCACAACATTAAAGTTTCTAGTGGATTTCCTAAACCTTTTTTAACCTGCACTCACTATTTACGACTACACCACCATACACCTTTTACTTGAACCCTCATACCCACATGCAAAATATGGCAGGAACAGAAGATCGCCGATAAAGAGCCCCTTCACGGAGCAGAACCCATATGATGAAGCATGACACCTAGCTTGCTGGGTGTGTGAGGGTTTTAGTTCCGTAAAGGGGATTCCCCCTTTTGATTCCCTCCTATTAGAGCACACGCTAGGTTCACCTCTACCTTCCTTCCTTTGCTGGGGAACTTTGTACCTCTTTTTGTGTATTATCGTTCTATGATTAGGCCATGCCCTGCCCTTCCCTTACCCCTTCTATAATATACCCTCCTCCTCTTTGTGCCATCTATTTGGGGATTTCTGTTTTGCACATTGCTATCGGGTAAGCATGACAAATTTATTTTTCATTCGGGACCACTTTCTATGAAGGCGTTGATTCCCACTTGCGGTTTACTCTTGCATCGAATTGAAAACGCGTGTCAATAGAAGCAGCACTATTAAGGGTCTTCAGAATTATTACTATACTAGTCTCTTACACCAGAATATAAGTTATACTCACGTAATTCCTTTATTTTAGAAATTGATCGTATTGTTATATGGGCATATATTTGGATTTCCCCTAAATCTGCAGCAATTTTTGGTTACAACAGTGCCCTACCTTGAAGGTGCTTCGTCTTTGTATGATACTCATGAACAGGCTCTAATTGTGTTGAAAAAGCCTGTTTGTTGAATTATAGATTGTTGAAAACTCAGGTGTTTCATGTAATATATCAATTGATACCATGCCAGGCAACTGATCCTCAGTCTTGATGATGATCCCATATTTTTACAGGATCGAAACGTCGTCGACATACACTCAGACCCGGTACACTATGCTTTGCTTTATAGTATTTTTGTTTTGGGTGCAGTAGTGTTTTGCTTTTCCTAAGACGTGACCTAAAGGTGTTATATTAATGTTGGTCACTGTTTGCTTGCATGTATATGTCTGTATGTCTTTTATTGTCAGTTTTTAACACCTGGTTTTCTGTGCATTATTATTTTTTTGCTCATTGTTTGTTTCAGTTCATTGTTTGTTTGATCTCTTGATCGTTGGCTTTTTAAATTATTCCGGCTAGGGTAATTCAAATTTTTTATCGAATTGTGGTAATAAAATTGAAAACTCTGATCATTGAATCTTTATGGAACTGATTTTTGTATCCAGAATTTTATTTCTTTTTTTGTTAAGGGGCCGTTGCCTCTAAATTATCTATTTTGGGTTGTCCATCCCCACCCAGGCACAACCTTTGTGGGGCAAGTCTTGCAACAAAAATCACCCTCATGTACGTTACAAGGATAACTTGAGGATGAGCACAAACAACAAGACTTCTCACGAGTCTGAGTGTTTCGGTTTTGCCTTTGAATATATAATTCACTCATAGTGGCCTCTATACTGTCATGATGGCCTGTATTTAATAAGGTGGCTGTCAAAGATGACTTAAAACAGTACTGCATGCTTCTGCACAGTCACTAGGGAGCCTTGCTGTGGTTGAGGTCTTTGTGCAGACATAGTGCTTTTTAGGTCTCGACCTCTGCCAATGCCTCTGGCATTGCAGATGTCGAGATTATAGAGTTGAAACCAGGAAAACTAAACCAGGCGGATTGCGCCGAGTGCATGTGCCCGTGCTCGCGCTTGCCATTTGCTCCCCGTGCCGCCTGCCTCGCATCATTGCATCCCTCCCACTCGCTGGCTCGCCTGCCCCCCCACCAGGCTCTTGAAGCGCGACGCTTCGCCAGCGCTTCCCTCCCTATTTGTTTTGTGGCATTCCTTATCAGTGATTATTAGCTCATGAATGCTCCACACACAGCATCACTCAATAAATGCTACACAAAATTCACTTTCAAAGATGTGTGGAACACACGCGTCTTCACGTTAAATTGCTTTTTGTCCCAGTAATTTCCATGCAGTCTGTAGTTTCTTACAATTCTCAGCAGCAGTATAGAGTGTTTCTGACAGAAGAGCCCCTATCTGTCCCACGTCAGACCTACACAACAGCTGCTCGCTTCACCATCCATCCCCTTGTTATTACTAGCAACCCGGCAGACATTCCACTGAGCGGCGCGTGCTGCTTTCTAAAGCACGAGCCGCCAAGCTCAGTAAATTCATTCCTCTGTGAAGGATTCCAGCGCGCCACCGAAGGACCGTCCTTCCTGTGTGCACTAGCCTGCGTGCACTGCTCTGAATGCACCACCTCTGTGCACTGTCGCATGTGTACGGTCCTGTGTGCACATCCCGAGTGCACTGCCCTGAATGCACCAAATCTGTGCACTCAGGCTTTTAAGGAAGGTCCTGACTCTTCTTCCATTTGAGGCTAGACGCCTCCTTGTCCACTCCCTAATCCTTTCTCGACTGGACTATGCGAATGCGGTCTATCTGGGTGCACACTTAGGCACTATTAAAATATTACAGTCCGTCCAGAACTGTGCAGCTCGTCTCCTTATGGATGTACCTAGACATAGCTCCGCGAGGGCTGCCTTGCGATCTCTCCATTGGCTCCCGGTTCGGGAAAGGATCTGGTTTAAAGCCATGTGTATGGCTCACAAGTCAACCACTAATAATAGCCCGGTCATCCTGCTCTCCTTGTTCTGCCACCATCGCTCCCCTAGAGATTTAAGATCTAACCATCTGAATTTGCTGACAGTCCCTAGGGTTAAGCGGTCACGTATGGGTGGCCGACGGTTCGCATTTCATGTAGCTAAACTTTGGAATCAACTCCCCGACAACATCCGTCTTGAACCCAACCTTCCTGCCTTCAGGAAGCTGTTGAAGACCCTCCTGTTTCGCTGAGGGGTGGTGTCTTGCTCTGGGTCTAAAAGCGCTGAGATGCCTCCGGGTATCCATGCGCTATATAAGCTCGTAATTCATTCATTCATTCACTGTCCTACATGTCCTGCTCTGTGTGCACTTTTCCCACTGACAACAAAGCCTCTCTATTATGGGTGCGAGTCTGTTAGCGGGGAGGGTGGGAGGGTAGGGGAGTTGGATGTTTTGTTTCCTGCTTTATTGAATGGAAGACGACTGTGTTTAGGAAGAACGTGTGTTAAGTGGCTTGAGTCCCACGGCACTATGCTATTCGGCAACGGAATTAGGACACCTGACTCAAACAAGACTATGCACTGCGCGGTGACAGCGCAAGGGCTACCACTGCCTAGCCGAAAGATGATGTAATGTTTCATTATATTTCCATTTATGGCTCGAGCGGTATAATTGCATCGTGCATTTAACGGTGAAGTGAAACAACTGTATTACCTCTGAAACGAAAATTCAATAAAATTTGTTTTAAAAAAAAAACAAAGCCTCTCTATTGTGTTCAATCTCGGGGGTGCTACTGTGACAGGGCAATGTCTGAGTGCTTCCATCTGTGGTACTCCCTAACCCCACAGTTGGCAACCCTCCACAGGCACTTACAATATTTCCATCTATTTTTTTAAGCACCCCATTGTAGTACATGTGTTTACCAGTTGTCTTCCTTACGTGCTTTTCTCTCCTCACTTTGCTCTCTCTTGTCCAAGTGTTTCTCTCCTCCTACCCGCACTCTTGTTTTTAATTTGCACAGTGGCGTGGCAAGAGCTTGTTTGAGAAAAGGCATTAGCCATTGCAGCCCCTCCCACCACTCCTCCCATGTGCTACCTTCTATCACATTCAGAGCCAGGGTTCCTTTCAGCATGGGGACGGCAATAGCTTCAGCCTAGTTTCAAAATGTATCCCTTGCGGTACCCCAGCAGGAATAAAGGTGCACGCACCTTTCCTATGGTTAGTTGCATTCACAAACATGCCTTTTTTTCGCTTTATTTATTTTGGTTTCAATAATCACGGCACTTGCTCTTTAACTGTAAAGATCTTAAGCTAAAGCGCAGTGCCACTATTGCTCAAAAAGTAAAGAAATAGAAAAAAAGTTTTTAAAAAAATCTTTACTTTTGAACAATTTGCGGCACCCGCTTTGGCTTAAGATCTTTTTTTTGTGTTCTTGTCGTTTTAAAATACATCAACATGGGAAGAGGTTTTGCTGATCGAATGAGCCACGTTCCTCTCTCAGTAGCTTTTTTTGGTCCCTATGAGATATTTACTCAATAGCCCACCGCAGCGCCGCCCCTCTGAAGCTTTGTTCCATTCTGGAGACGGGTGTTGCCATCTCCAGTCACGCAACGCGGTACCATTTACTTTCGTGGCGGGGGGGGCTTGTGTCTCTGAAAGGAAGCAGCCCAGCTCCCCTGTTCACATTCCGCTGCCGAATTGCCTGAAAAAGATAGTACATATTTACTTAATCTCTGGCTGGTGCTAGCCAATCGCTCTCAAACGTTTCATGGCTTCGTTTAATGCCCCCTTATTCCTTAACATAAATCAGTGGACTGTTTTGCATAGTATAGATATTCCCACCGCCTATACCAGAACTAATGAACGACCCATCCAGACAGTCATCAATAAGAAACCAAGGGCTTTTAAACTACCACCTCGGGGTCCCTTCAGTTGATGCCACGACACTCCGGTCATGCATCTTCATCCTTGCCCTCAAGTTTCTTTAGAGACTGAGGCTAATTGGCTGTTTCCGTGACCAATCCTTAACCCGTGCGAAGGCATCTCTAGGAGCCATCCCCAAGCGCCAAGGACACTGCAATTTGTACTTGTTCTTTTCAGAATCACCACAAGAATCATCTCCTCTGTCCACCATTTCAACAGGTATTCTTGCTTGGAATCCCTCCCTTTCCTTTTTAATGCTTACCTGTGCTTTAGAATGTTTTTCTTTAATTGAGCAGAAAAGTAAAACAGCCCTGAAAAAGAGGCAACGCTTACCAAATTTAAAAAAACGTTAACGTGCAATTTAAAACTGTTTTGAATTGAGCTAAAAACGCCTTAATATCTAGAGAGAACACTGAATTGAAAAGCTGAATATAAACAAGTGAAATTTATACGCCCCTCCCCTGTACCTCCCATCACTGAGCCAACTGCCATCAGTTTCCCCTCTCCCCCATCTGCAAGTGAGATGGGGCAGTGCATGGCCTGGCCTGGCCTGGCCTTCATGGCCCTTCATGGTTCAGTTGAATGTGTAGAGTCTGCTGTGCTGTGCGCCGTCTGGTTAAAGTAAAAGTGCTGAGCCTAGAGATGCTGTGTTTTGTAGCACAAATTTCGTTTGTTATTTCAACTTCACACTACCTCTGCTAACCACAGTGATGCTACATAATCCAAACTTGCACAACTCCCAAACTGAGCCTCCTGCACCCCCATCCCGCTGCTCCCACCCGCGATCTACCAACAAGCCCTGCTGGCAACATTTCACATTTCCATTCCCGCCCCTCCCCCCTGCAGTGCCAAACAGTGCACTCCCCGCATAGTTCCTGCAGTTCGGATTCTGTGCAAGCCTGACCGTTGACAGTCTGGAGTACTTGCTGCATCGCTCTTTGAATAGGAGTCTGAAAAAACGCATGCACTTGTTACGGTCACTCAGGGGCACCACCACAGCATCACTCAGGGGCACCACAACATCACTATGCACTACCACAGCATCACTGAATGCCACAGCATCACTCGTCGCCACCACAACATCACTCAACGCCACCTCAGCATCAACCTGTGCAACCATTCAACAACAACTGGTTCAAAATGTTATATCAATGTTTTAAGCATTATTACAAATGTCACAAAAAGATGTTAATATTTCACTTCTGTTCTTGGATTTTCGTCACAATAAAATACACTGAACATAATCTTCAGAGAAGTTATTTACAAAAGTTTAAGCTATTGCCATTATAAATTACAATAACTTTTATTTAAGTATTAATTAGTTTAAAAATTAAAAGCCATTGTTATTTTTAATATCAATACATCTAAGTCACGTAAATACAACACATTTTGCATTACAAATGCTATAGGTGTCACATTTGCGAAAGTTATAACTATTGGCATTGTAAATGACAAAGCTATTAATTTCGCTATTTTCAAAACCAACACATAAATAAAAAATGTGTCAATTCAATTCAATTAGCTTTATTCGAAAAGTAAAGAAAACATTTCATAAAAGCATGTACAGTGCAGAGCACAAAAATAAAACAATTACATTAATAGGTTTCATTTTATGAAAATTGACATGATTTAAACAACGATTAAATCAATAGATCAACTAAACATTAAGATCAGGAGAATAAAATAAATTTAATTAAAAGTGGGCGTAAATCGGCCACTCAAGACATGACCAGTTCTGGCCCTCCAGATGTTGTTATGTTCTTTTTGGGAATGCGGCAAAGGATGGGAATTTCTGGGATAGAAATCCGTTAAACTCCAAGTGGATATAAGTCCATCTCCTAACTGAGGATGTCGAGAATGGAGGTATGAGACGACATGCCTGTTCCTGAATTTGACAAGTACCAGATCACCCGCAATGTTTTTCGGGAGGGGTCCTAACCAACCCACCCTTCTTACGCTAAGTATAGTGCCATCAAGGTTGGGTGGGAGAGATCTATTTTTGGTTAGCCAAAATACTACCTTATTTCTTAGCTCTTGATTGTGCTTGTATTTCCCCAGTGGGAGTTCTGGTACACCTGAGATGACGCACACGAAAGGAGCGGCCTCCGGTGGTAAGTTTAGGTGTTTGGTTTTTTGGAGGACATTGTCAGGGTTGACCTCTAATCCCTTGTGGGGTGACCTTTTTCGGTTTGGCCCTTTTCTAGGCTGGGAACTCTGTGAAGGTGTAACTACCTTAGAGATGTTTGAGTTTTTACTACATGGAGTTACTAATTGTTTGTGAGTGATCTTACTTTGAATGGTGGGGTAGGATATTTGTGTGGGAACTGGGTGTGGTGGACGAGAGGTACATGGTGGCTGATTGGGTCCTGCCTTGGTTCTTAATAGTAAAGGATTTGCCCTGATTGCTTCCTCAACCCCAGACAATCTATCCCCCAAGCTTGTCATTTTGTCAATTAGTGGAGCAATTGTAGATTTTATCAAAATTTCAAACGAGGCCAATAAGGTGGCGTTGGTAGATTCTTTAGATTTTACAAAGCTAGGAGTATTAGGAAGTGGGGAATTTGTGGATTTTTTGTTCTGTCCCCCCAAGTTTCGAGCCCCATCCTTCTTCCTTCTAGCGGGGGACACCAGGTTGGAGGGAACCTGAGTAACAGCAGCGCTGTAAGTATTTTCCTTTGAGCATGTAACGTGTGGGATGGCCTGTGGGGTTTGGATAGATTGAGATGGTATTCTAGTCCTAGGGCTAATTGTTGGTATAGGGGAAATGGGAGCTCTAGATTGAAAACTTTCTAAAGACACCGGTACATATGAGGATCTGCACATGTTATTTAGCTCCTCCAGTAATGAAAATCCATGGGTCGTAGCGGGAGTCTGTGGAGACAAACAGACCCTCGGAGAACTAACCATAACCACCGTGCTCTCAATCCTCTCTAATTCACGGGCAATAGGGAGAACAGAGCTCTTAAGGTAATAATCCATTGTTCCCCTAATTGAATTGCTCTGAGTGTCTAAATTTCTAGTAGCCCCCTTGCAGTTCATAGCGAACCAGCTTTTTATTGTGGACACTGAAGCGATATCACCTCCCCCAGGGGCAGGTCATTAAATCCGCTACTGAAACAGCTTGAAGAGATCTGTAAGGGGTTTACAAAGTCAATAGGCAAAAAAAGAGGTTTATACCTTAGGTCCATTAAGTCCGTTCCCCTCCGGTTAGAGTTCAAAATCAAGGGGGGATGGCCAGGCCCGGCCTCCTCAGGCCTCTGATGGCCGCAGATGGCCCCGCCCTTGTCCCGGGCTTCTCCCTGGCTCCTCCCGCGCACGACTCCCGGGGCTCTCGGCTGCGTCTGCTCTTCAAGCACCTCCGTGCGCTTGCCTCGCGTCACGGGCGCCCCTTAGGCTGCTGGGGGTTGTAGTGCTGGGGGTTGTAGTGCTGCCGTTTCCGTCACGGCTCCGCCCGATGGCGTGACTCGCTCTCCCCCGGGGCTCTTGGCCGCGTCTGTAGTGCTGCCGTTTCCCTCACGGCTCCGCCCGATGGCGTGACTCGCTCTCCTTCTTCACAACATGGCATTTTTTAAAAATAATTTTAAGTCCTAACTTGCAGGCAGTACCTGCGCCTCCCTGCCTCCTGCAGCAGTCGGAGAGCGGGGTGGTGGCGGGGTGTCATTTACAATACCAATAGCTCAAACTTTCCTAATGCGAGACCTATTGCATTGCAAATGCTTGTTTTATTTGACAATATTTATTACATGACAACGAGTGCATTTGAGCAAAGTTGCGTATACAGTGAAAAGTGGCTTTACACTGTTATGGAGCCTGATATGTAGTTAATTGAGATGAAGCCATTATACAGTCACTGTGGCCGTTATCAGTAAAGTTGGGAATTTTGATGATCTTCATTTAAAAACTGATGCATGGGGGGCGTGGCTTACATGGCGATGTGAGCGGACGTGTTCTGTCGGAGCTCCCGCCGTTCCCAGCTATAATAAGCTATTAAAGCGGAGTCGGAGGGCTTAAATTCCACCCCCGGAGCTTTTCGGCGGGGGCTGCTGGCATCGGAGCCGAGTACGGTCGGGACTTCTGGAGGGAGAGCGGAGGACGAGAGCTTCTTCACGGCGCCAACCAGAGACCCGGAGGGGTGACCCGCCATCTTGGAGCCCCGGGCCGCCTCTAGTATCGCCCAGGTTGTCCGGGAGGGGAGCGCGAGACCGCGAGCGCTACTGGTGCACTCACGAAGAGCCCCTGAGGTCACACTTTGCGGAATTGCTGCGGCTGGCCCTCTTTTTGCCCCGGTGAACAGCGGGTGAGCGGAGGTGCTGGGTCCCCGACGCAGATCGGGCGAGGAGGATCCGCCATTTTGTTGTGTCCGGCGGCCTGAGGTTTAGGCCCAGGTGCCGGGCCCTGAGTGCTGTAGACATTACTGCAACTGCAGCCCTGAGGTACAGAACGAGGGAGCCCTGCGGGCGGCTCCTCTGTGCTGCGTGAGCAGCGGTGTGGCAGCGGGTGCTTCACTGGACAACAGGACCCGCCATTTTGTGTGCTGCGGGAGAGGCCTGCGTGCGCTGTGGATCTAGAAGGCCCTCGGAGCGCTGCGGGGCAGATTCGTGGTGCTGCCCCTGTGTACGGTGGCGGAGGCTACCGACGGCCAGCGGGGACTGAGGCTCTGGACAGCGCCGACCACGGCTGCACGGTGTGTTGGAGCCGGCCCGGGCCCCCTCCCCCCCCCTGCACTGTTCTGCCGGTTACAGTAGAGGAGTGGAACCCTCAGCGAAGTGATCCGGCGAGGAGAGCGACCTGGAAGTCCGCAGGTGAGCGATACCTTCCCGGGGGGTGTGGCAGAAGAGGTCGGAGCGGTCCACCATCTTCAGACTCCTTTGAGATCGGCCTTGGGAGGCCTGCTGATCTGCGTGGGGCCCCCTGGGAAGCTGCGGGGGCGATCTGTTCCCCGTTTTACATCGGGCCCCTAGCTGTGGAGTACCCCGGCCCCGGGGGTGTTTGGACTGCGCTCTCGCCCCTCGTGGAAGCCACCAGTTGCGGGGCCTTGGGCCTGAGCGGACCGGACCCTGAACTGCCTTCCAGTAGTACTCTTTCTGGCCTGGGGCTATATGGGGCGGTCAGGTGTGGCACAGCGGTGGTCAGTGGGGCGGCTGGCTGCTTACCCTCTGAGACACGATTGACTGGTGTGGGGGACCCTCCTGGAGGCCTGGACCTTTGTTTTGTGGGAGGAGGGTCCTGTCCTGGTGCGAGGCCGGAGTCTTTGGTGGAGGTTGGGGGGCCTTGTTATCTCCCTGGTCAGACCTACGCAGAGCCGACCTCCTCCCCTAGTCGGCGGGGGAACTGCCTGCATTACCGGCTCTGACAATCCTTCAGCGATGACACGCTTCAACAAAGGCGGCAAGGCCGACTCTACTGCAACCCCCAAGGACAATACGGTTGTGGCCATGTGGGGCAAAGCAGGGGCACCTGCGTATGATGATGGCCCATCCAGGGGTGCCGAAAGCTCTCCGCAGGTCACTCAAGCGTTCATGTCCTCCTTCATGGTTGAGTTGAAAGCGGAGATAAGTTCTCTGCGGTCCGAGGTTCACAGCTGTGTGAAGGAGCTTCAGAAGGAAGTGACGGACCTTGGAGACCGGGTTGATGGGCTAGAACGGAGAATGGACACGCGAACGGAAGACCAAGAACAACTGTGGTAGCGCCTGGCGGCCCTCGAGGAGCAGAACATCGAGCTCCAAGTGAAGCAGGAGGACTTGGAGGATAGGAGTCGGCGCAATAATCTCCGCATCCGGGGCGATCCGTTGGGAGAAGAAGGGGAGGACATCATGGGCTATGTGGCGCAGCTTCTGCACGAGGTCTGGGGAGACTAGAACGCTTCACCCCCAACATTGGATCGAGCACATCGGGTGGCCGCCCCGGCGGGGAGGACGGGACTCCTGCCGGATATCCTGACCAGGGTCCACTTTTTCACTGAAAAGGAAGCGATCTGAAGGAATGCCCGTGACAACCCGGATCTGAGATACGTCATAAGATTCAAATTTTTCAGGACCTGGCGCCCAACACCCTTAAGCGACGCCGCACATTCCGGCCGGTGACTGAGAAGCTGAGAAGCCTGGGCATCACTTACCAGTGGGGCCACCCCGTCGCACTTATTTTTCAGTGGGAGTCGAAGCGCAGATCGGTGAGATCCTACAGGGAGGCGGCGCAGCTCCTTCGCCTGGCAACGACCCCTCCACCGAGCCCGTCACAGCCCCGCAGACAGAAGAGGGCGCCGGCGGGACCAGACTGGACCACGGTACATCGGCATCATCGTACCCCCCCTGCGGAAGGGTTCTACCCTACTCAGACCAAGCAAGACATTATAGCCCACATACGATCCCTGGAGGCGGATAAGGCTAAGCTAGACGAGGGCCCCCTCCCACCTTGATCAATGGCCTGTCTCTTTCTCTGTCCCTGCATCGCGGGGGTGGGGTATGCCCCTGATCCTGTCGGTCTCTGGGTGGGGAGGTGCGGGGAGACTCCTTTCTTCCATCCCTGACTCCGACTTTGTGGGCTGCGGAGCCGGCGGGGGCTCCATAACGGGATTCCCTTTGAGACCGTCACAACCCCCTCTATGTTTATGATCTGCCCCTTAGGAAGTGACATCCCGGAGAGCGTCCGAACCTGTGGGTGTAGGATGCCCTGTTACGGGGTCAGTGTTCTGCGGCCTGGTTGGCCGCGAGTGTTTTCTCCTGATGGATGGCCCTTGTGGCTTTTAGTTTCTTTCCTCTCTCTTTCTACCATTCTTGGTTTCCTACTGCCCTTTCTTTCTCTTTTCCTTTCTTCTTGTGGGGACCTGGGGAGGGGTGGTGGACTACGGGTGGGGAGTGAGGATGTACGACTCTGGATTGGGGATGGATGCGCTGAGAGTGGTATGATTGTTGTGTGGATCAGGATAGGCTCCGTGACACCTTGGCATGGCTATGAATATGGCTAGTCCTCTGAAGGTCATGACCCTTAACGTGAAGGGTCTTAATTCGCCCAACAAGCGCGAACAGGTCTGGCACTATCTCCTGCGTCACAATCCAGATATCATTTTCTTGCAGGAGACCCATCTTCTACAAGCTGACACTGGCTCACCCTAGATACCCTCTTCAGTTCTGGGCAGCGGCGGACACGAAAACAGCAGGAGTGGCGATTATGTGCAGGGCTGGCATCAGGCGGGGGGAAGGAAGGCCCTTCCGGGATGGCGATGGCCGCTTTCTCAGGGTGAATGTCGAGGTGGGACGTCGCCGCATTATGCAACGTCGTACACATTATGCAACATGTACGTCCCCAATCAGGCGCAGGATCGCTTCCTCCGGGACCTCTTGCGGGATCAGATACCCCAGGGCGGCCCCTCGCTAATTCTGGGGGGGGATTTGAACATGGTGTGGTGCCTGAAGATGGATTGGAGCGAGGGCTCCTTCATTGGGGCTGGAGCAATGTCTCTGGCGCTTCGCAAGCAGATCGGTGACCTAGGGTTGTTTGATGCGTGGCGGTATTTCTCCCCGGATAAACGTGAGTACTCCTTTTATTCGAGTGCTCGCCGCTCCTACTCTCGCATCGATTATATGTTTATGTCCCACGACCTTGTCCGGGATGTAGTGGGAGTGGAGATGTCTGACATTTCAATCTCAGACCATGCTCATGTGGAACTGCTCTTTCGGGACCCGGGTGAGTGCCCCCCTCGGGAGCGGAAATGGTATTTGCCGCCAAGCATCCTTCGGGATGCAGCAAATGTTGAGGACATCCGTGAGGCCATTACCTCCTATTTTGAGAACAATGACTTACCTGAGACGCCTTTCCCAGTGGTCTGGGACGCCTTTAAGGCCACGATCCGGGACCATATTACGTCTCTTATGATCGCGAGAACGCGTGAGGCGCGAGCAGTGGAGGATGGCCTGGTGAAGGACCTAAAGGAGGCAGAGGCGCAAGACAGGGGCGGCTCTACCCTACAAACGAGACACCGCCTGGCGAATCTTCGAGGCCAATTGCGGTTGTTGCGTACGAATAGGGCGGAAGGCTCCCTCTTGGCTTTAAAACAGACACATTTTGAGGGGGGAGACAAGGTTGGGAGCCTCTTAGCGAGGAGGCTGCGGGTCAGAGCTGCTAAGTCTCATATAGCGAATGTTCAGCTACCTAATGGGTCCAGGGCTGTGGCGGCTAAGGATAAATGCCAGGCGTTCCGGGATTACTAGGCTTCACTTTACACTGCAGAGACGCCGCCTCCTGACTTGGTGGAGGAAGTCTTGGAGCAGTATGGTGGGACGACATTGCGCCCCCACTCGGCGGAGCTCCTGGACGAGTCGATAACACAGGAGGAGGTGGCCTCGGCTCTTCGTGAGCTCAACCTGGGGAAAACGCCGGGTCCTGATGGGCTTCCGCTCTCCTTCTATCGCCTGTTTCAGGCTCAGCTGGGACCTTACCTTCTCCGGCTCTTTAATTCTTTCACTGACTGTAGGAAGGGGGAGTCTCTAGTTGGCGCAGTGCAGCACTGGCGACAAGCAGGGACTCTCTCTTCCCCGTCAGGGCTGAGGGTTACCTTCAAGACAACCTCTGCTTACCCTCTAGGTAGTGTGGCTTAAGCAGTCTTAGGCTAATCTCTGGGGCACATAGGGCTAAACATTTGCAATATTACACCATCACAACCAACCCACCACACAATGACACCAAACTGTATTCTGTAAAAATATATTCTCTTTATATAAATCTCAAGCAGGCTTGTAAATACAGTCTTGGTTCACTTTAAATGCAGGTTCCAGTTACTCTTTATGAAAAGGCACAGTTCTTGAATAAATGCAGTCTTGTGGGCCTTCTGCCCGGGTTTTGAACAAGGTTCAGTGTTTTGCAGGGCCTCTAGGCGCTTTCCGCCGTCTCCGCTCTTGCTCTGAGTCACCCTTCGGGCTTGACTCTAGGGAAGGGGGCGCGGGCCACAGAGAGCGTCAGGAGGGGCCTCGGGGGCCAGGAGCAGAGCGAGCCTCTGACTCAGGGGCAGCTCGCGCTGCCAGCAGACAGCAGCTGCGAGGCTCCCGGGGCGCCCAAGCTCACACGGTGTGGGGCAAAGTCACTGTACCTTGGGGTTCTCGAAGATCTTGGAGCGGACGGCTGTCCGGGGAGCTGTCCCACGTCGCGTTGTCTTCCTGGAGTGTGCGGCGGCCTGCGAGTCTCAGCGCAGGTCACAGGGCACCCGGGATGACGGTGCAGATGCGGGGCAGGATTCTCCGGGGTCAGGTTCGCTCACACTGAAGAGAGAAGCTGCAGGCAGGCGGGGCTGAGGGGGGTGCACTCCACGGAGCGCGAGGCACAATTCAGGCACGGCTCAGCAGCGAGTCACTTCCAGCTGCGGGGGCCAGGGGGTCTCAGCGCCCAAATCACGAAGGGCACAATCTTGGCAGTGCCGGTCTTCGCGGAGCAGCCTGTACCTCGGGGGTCACACAGGTGGCGATGCTTGGACCGGGCAGGTCCTCCCTTTCCTTTGCAAGGGCGGCTCAGCGCGGACAGTCACGGCGCTCAAACCAGCGTGGGGCTGGTCCTTGCTTTGCGGCTGGCACACGATCAGGCCACAATCACGGTGGTCGGGGAAGGGGCACGGCTGCACAAATTGTCAGAGAGCGTGGCGGAAGGCACAGCGCTCTCAACCCTCCTTTCCCTGGCGCTGTAGAGACACACAGCTCACGCCAGCAGCAGCTTTTCTTCAGAGGGGTAGCGCCCACTGTTCCTGGGGCGCTGGTCAGGGGGCAAGTTCACAGGCAAGCCCTTGGAGATCTTTCAGCAGAGTTTGGCACAAAGTTTCAATAAAGCAAAAGTCTCTTGTAGTCTTTTCTTTCCTCTCCTTTGGCAGCAAGGCACCAGACACAGGCCAGAGACAGCACTCCTCCTTGTAGTCCTTCCAGGTCCTTCTCTTCGGGCAGAGTTTCTTCTGTAGCGCAAACAGGATCTAATTTACAAGGAGCAGGGCTTCTACTTTTATACCCAGTTTCTTTTGTTCTAGTAAGCCAGGGGGGCCTCTGCATAACTGCTCCAGTCTCTGAGCACTTGTTGTGGGTACTTCTGGCTTCTGCATTCAGTGTGAGGGCAGGCACATCAGCGGCTCCCCAGGGGGGCGGAGCCGGCATTGTGAAGACAGGGGCAGCTTGAGCACTTTGTTGACAAGCTTCGGTCCTTCCTGGGCCAGGTGCAGGCTGAGTCATCAGTCGCTCCCCAGGAGGGCGGAGCCAGCATTGTGGAGGCAGGGGCACAGCCTGATGCATCATTCAGGGGAAACTCCCACCACCCACTAAGGGGTCATCCTGCTAATCACTACCTGTCAACTCTCAGCCCTGTCACTCACACACACCAGACAGTCAGATCCACATCCAAGCAGAGGCGGGCTGAAATGGTTAGGCCAGCAAATGCTAACTTTCTAAAAGTAGCATTTGCAAACACAGGATATTAAAATAAACTTTACTAAAAGAAGTATTTTATTATTCTGAGTTCAGGCATACTAAACATGAATTTCTACCATTTTCCCTGAGCCTGCTGGGATTATAGAGTGTAATAATTCCAGCAGCCCATCTGGCCTAGAAGGGAACTGGTAGCCTTACAATAGTGAAAAACGAATTTGGCAGTAATTCACTATTAGAACATGCCACACACATCAGGGCATGTTCTACCTTACACTTACAATGCACCCTGCCCTCAGGCCTACCATAGGGGTGACTAATATGAAGTTAAGGGAAGGTTTAGGGGCTGGCAAGTGTGTGCACTTGCCCAGCCAGCAGGACAGTACCAGACTGCACGCAGGTTCTGCAATGGCAGACCCTAGATACATTTTAAGGCTGCTTCTGTGGGTGGCGCAACCAGCGCTGCAGGCCCACTAGCAGTATTGGCATTTACAAGCCCTGGCACTCCTGGTGCACTTTACTGGGGACTAACAGTAAATCCAATGAACCAATCATGGACATCAATCACATGTACACTTTTCACAGGGAGAGCATATGCACTTTGGCACTGGTCAGCAGTGGCAAAGTGCCCAGAGTCATTAAACCAACAAAAACAGGTCAGAGAGAGTATTGGAGGAAGGCAAAAAGTTTAGGGATGACCCTGCCAAGAGGCCCAGGTCCAACACAACCCCCTTCCAGCCAAAACGCAGGGTAGACCAATCACCACTGTGATGGGCTTCCCTGCTTTGGGCGATAGAACCTGGACCTGGCCCACAACAGCAGGGGCACATTCCAGTTCTACGCCAATCTGCACCTACTTCAAATCCTCTGTTCATACTCTCAGGGTCCACCAAGCCAATCCCTGGGGCACCCTTCTCTTCCCCTGGGGACACCACCTGTGCAGCGTCTAACCTTAACTCGCTCCCAGGTGTGTCCCAACAGGCAGTCATCAAATCACAGTGGCCACTGACAGTAGTCAGGGCTGAGACCCAGGCCTCATGCCTCTCAGGGCTCTCAAACCTCTGTGGCCTCAGAGAGCGGGGGGCGGTAGCCCCAGGTGCTTGGCACCCTTTGTCCACTCTCCCTCCTGTCAGGTCAGGTATGACATCCTGGCACTGACCCACCAGCCCCAGGCCTGTACCTGGCGGCTGGACCAGAGACTGGGGTGGGCTCTCCCACACCCGGTCCTCCACCTCGGGCTCTGTACCCTCCCACCTGGAGTGGTACCCCCTTCCAGAATTGTCAGGGCACCTGTGGCAGGTGACCTGCACAATTCGCCCACCAGTTCAGGGGTGCTATCCTGCAACTGGGGCACCAGGTCAGGCGGGACACCCTGCACCTGGCCCTCTATCCTAGGGTCTACACCCTCAAACTGCACCGGGGTCAGAGGCAAGGACTCCCTCCCTCTGCACCCCCTTCCAGAGTACTGCCCACTCCCAACTGGAGTGGTACCCCTAGAAGTGACATGGGCCAGGACACTGATTACAATGGTCCCACCCTCCAGGTCAGACAACACCTGAACCGGACTCTCCAACTCAGGGACCCAACCCTGCAGTTGAACCATTGCCTGGCGCACCAGGACTTCCCGGGGAGCACGCATGCCCCCCCTGAGGGTGGCACATAGCTCATGTGTCGTGCGACAGTCTGCCTGGCGCAGATCTCCCAACCCCTGTCCCTTTGACAGGGTGGGAAGATCCCCCAGGACAGAAGTGGTGTCCCCCTGGTCATTCACTGGGGACGCAGCCCTGCTGGCTGGCCCCTGACCCACTGGTTCTTCCACTGGGGGCTCTTTCCCCCTCTCGCCCCTCTTTCTGGACCTCTGCACCCTCCCAACTGGAGCGGTACTGCCAGACACCAGAACTACTGGAGCTCTGTTTACAGAGCCTCCACGTTCTCTAGCCACTGGGGGATCCCCCTCGGAGGTTGACTCATCTGGACAGCCTAGGCTCCCCACCTGGTGTTCCCTTAAAGAACCATCCAGGCTCTGAGACTGAGGTTGGGCACTACCGGGACAAAACCCATTCTCACTCCTTCCCCTTAAGGACAGGACGTGAGGCCCTACACCCCTCTCACTACTACAGGACCTAGCTGGGCTACTCTGCGCCACTTCCACCACTCTGGGCTGGAAGATACCTGAGCCACTCCCCACAGGATCACACCCCAATGCCTCTCCAGACCCTCTGGAATCTACCACAAGGTCTGCCTCCAATGTGAGCTCCCTGGGGTCAGAGAACTCACTCTCAAACAGGTGTTGGCATAGCTCTGGAAAACTGGGACTTAAAGTATGCTCTCCCACAATTGGATTACACAGCCCCCTAGCAGGGTTAACCAAACCATCCTTCACCTCTCCATCCAGCGCCTCACACACATACTCCACACCATTCTTCTGAGACTGGCCAGACAGTAGCGAACTGTCTCTGTCACACAACCCACACTCTTCTGGGCGGTCCTTACACTCACCCACCAGGACCTCAACCATGGGGGAATCCCTCCCACCACTAGGACCATGAACTCCTACGCCAGCAACCCTATTCCCTTCAGGGACGCTGCGCACTACTGGAGCTACCTCATGCCCTTGAACCTCCTGGTGTATGTTAACCCCCTCCAAGTCAGGTGCCATATCTCTAGGTGCGCGCGCTATGCTGTCTGCACTAGATACCTGAATGTTGCTGCCACCATCTGAGCTGGACTCCACCTCCAACTCAGCAAAGCTCAATCTCTGAGCTACACACATTTCTTGTTGCTGGGCTGACGCTTTCCTGGCCTCAAGCCCCTCGAGCTCCAAGTCAAGTTTCCTCATTCTTAAGTCATGCGCAAGCTCCATTTTCATTTCTTCCAGGGCTAACTTCCTAGATTCTAGCTCCAGTTGGCAATTCAATTTCAGCTCCGCCAACTTCATTTCATGTATTCTGGCCTCCTTCCTGTCCGTCAACTCCTCTGGCGACAGGGCTCTACCAAAATCCATGATGCTTCCTGCTGATCCAGGCATGACTTCACAACAAATGGGGATTCTCTCAGTAAAACATAAAAAAAAGTCTGTGGCTTAGTTACTGGACTGTCATCACTGTGCAATGGTCAATAGTTAAGGTAACAACACTGCAAATGTAAATCCGCGATCCTCACCGCTGCGTCCAATGTAGGAAGGGGGAGTCTCTAGTTGGCGCAGTGCAGCACTGGCGACAAGCAGGGACTCTCTCTTCCCCGTCAGGGCTGAGGGTTACCTTCAAGACAACCTCTGCTTACCCTCTAGGTAGTGTGGCCTAAGCAGTCTTAGGCTAATCTCTGGGGCACATAGGGCTAAACATTTGCAATATTACACCATCACAACCAACCCACCACACAATGACACCAAACTGTATTCTGTAAAAATATATTCTCTTTATATAAATCTCAAGCAGGCTTGTAAATACAGTCTTGGTTCACTTTAAATGCAGGTTCCAGTTACTCTTTATGAAAAGGCACAGTTCTTGAATAAATGCAGTCTTGTGGGCCTTCTGCCCGGGTTTTGAACAAGGTTCAGTGTTTTGCAGGGCCTCTAGGCGCTTTCCGCCGTCTCCGCTCTTGCTCTGAGTCACCCTTCGGGCTTGACTCTAGGGGAGGGGGCGCGGGCCACAGAGAGCGTCAGGAGGGGCCTCGGGGGCCAGGAGCAGAGCGAGCCTCTGACTCAGGGGCGGCTCGCGCTGCCAGCAGACAGCAGCTGCGAGGCTCCCGGGGCGCCCAAGCTCACACGGTGTGGGGCAAAGTCACTGTACCTTGGGGTTCTCGAAGATCTTGGAGCGGACGGCTGTCCGGGGAGCTGTCCCACGTCGCGCTGTCTTCCTGGAGGGTGCGGCGGCCTGCGAGTCTCAGCGCAGGTCACAGGGCACCCGGGATGACGGTGCAGATGCGGGGCAGGATTCTCCGGGGTCAGGTTCGCTCACACTGAAGAGGGAAGCTGCAGGCAGGCGGGGCTGAGGGGGGTGCACTCCACGGAGCGCGAGGCACAATTCAGGCACGGCTCAGCAGCGAGTCACTTCCAGCTGCGGGGGCCAGGGGGTCTCAGCGCCCAAATCACGAAGGGCACAATCTTGGCAGTGCCGGTCTTCGCGGAGCAGCCTGTACCTCGGGGGTCACACAGGTGGCGATGCTTGGACCGGGCAGGTCCTCCCTTTCCTTTGCAAGGGCGGCTCAGCGCGGACAGTCACGGCGCTCAAACCAGCGTGGGGCTGGTCCTTGCTTTGCGGCTGGCACACGATCAGGCCACAATCACGGTGGTCGGGGAAGGGGCACGGCTGCACAAATTGTCAGAGAGCGTGGCGGAAGGCACAGCGCTCTCAACCCTCCTTTCCTTGGCGCTGTAGAGACACACAGCTCACGCCAGCAGCAGCTTTTCTTCAGAGGGGTAGCGCCCACTGTTCCTGGGGCGCTGGTCAGGGGGCAAGTTCACAGGCAAGCCCTTGGAGATCTTTCAGCAGAGTTTGGCACAAAGTTTCAATAAAGCAAAAGTCTCTTGTAGTCTTTTCTTTCCTCTCCTTTGGCAGCAAGGCACCAGACACAGGCCAGAGACAGCACTCCTCCTTGTAGTCCTTCCAGGTCCTTCTCTTCGGGCAGAGTTTCTTCTGTAGCGCAAACAGGATCTAATTTACAAGGAGCAGGGCTTCTACTTTTATACCCAGTTTCTTTTGTTCTAGTAAGCCAGGGGGGCCTCTGCATAACTGCTCCAGTCTCTGAGCACTTGTTGTGGGTACTTCTGGCTTCTGCATTCAGTGTGAGGGCAGGCACATCAGCCGCTCCCCAGGGGGGCGGAGCCGGCATTGTGAAGACAGGGGCAGCTTGAGCACTTTGTTGACAAGCTTCGGTCCTTCCTGGGCCAGGTGCAGGCTGAGTCATCAGTCGCTCCCCAGGAGGGCGGAGCCAGCATTGTGGAGGCAGGGGCACAGCCTGATGCATCATTCAGGGGAAACTCCCACCACCCACTAAGGGGTCATCCTGCTAATCACTACCTGTCAACTCCCAGCCCTGTCACTCACACACACCAGACAGTCAGATCCACATCCAAGCAGAGGCGGGCTGAAATGGTTAGGCCAGCAAATGCTAACTTTCTAAAAGTAGCATTTGCAAACACAGGATATTAAAATAAACTTTACTAAAAGAAGTATTTTATTATTCTGAGTTCAGGCATACTAAACATGAATTTCTACCATGTTCCCTGAGCCTGCTGGGATTATAGAGTGTAATAATTCCAGCAGCCCATCTGGCCTAGAAGGGAACTGGTAGCCTTACAATAGTGAAAAACGAATTTGGCAGTAATTCACTATTAGAACATGCCACACACATCAGGGCATGTTCTACCTTACACTTACAATGCACCCTGCCCTTAGGCCTACCATAGGGGTGACTAATATGAAGTTAAGGGAACGTTTAGGGGCTGGCAAGTGTGTGCACTTGCCCAGCCAGCAGGACAGTACCAGACTGCACGCAGGTTCTGCAATGGCAGACCCTAGATACATTTTAAGGCTGCTTCTGTGGGTGGCGCAACCAGCGCTGCAGGCCCACTAGCAGTATTGGCATTTACAAGCCCTGGCACTCCTGGTGCACTTTACTGGGGACTAACAGTAAATCCAATGAACCAATCATGGACATCAATCACATGTACACTTTTCACAGGGAGAGCATATGCACTTTGGCACTGGTCAGCAGTGGCAAAGTGCCCAGAGTCATTAAACCAACAAAAACAGGTCAGAGAGAGTATTGGAGGAAGGCAAAAAGTTTAGGGATGACCCTGCCAAGAGGCCCAGGTCCAACACTGACGAACAGGGTCCCTCTCCGGATATGGGAATGGGGGAAATAGCCTTAGTCTTAAAGCCTGGGAAAGACCCCACACTATGTTCGTCATACCGCCCGATAGCTCTACTAAACACCGATTTTAAAATATACACCAAAGTGCTGGCGAAGCGGCTGGACCCCCATATGCCTGACCTGATTGACCCGGATCAGGTGGGATTTATACGCGGCCGTCAGGGGGCTGATAACGTGCGAAGGATGGCTCACATGGTGGGGAAGGTGCACCACTGGCAGATCCCGGCCTGCCTCCTCTCGTTGGACGATGAAAAAGCGCTTGACCGGGTGGACTGGTCGTTCCTCCGGGTGGTCCTCTGCAAGATGGGACTTGGCCCGAAGATGGTCACTAGAATCATGGCGCCTTATGTTGCACCAAAGGCCAGGGTCCGCGTGAATGGACAGCTAACGGAACCGTTTAGCATAGGGAGAGGGATCAGGCAGGGCTGCCCACTCTCGCCTTTGCTGTTCGCCTTGGCGATTTGAGCCTCTGGCGGATATGATCCGTCGGGCTCCGGACATCCACGGCATCCCGTTGGGTGGACAGGACCATAAAGTGGCGCTCTATGCGGACGATCTCATCCTCACCCTCAGTAAGCCCCGGGAGTCCTTACCAGCGATCCATTCTACGCTCTGCCTCTTTAAACGTGTCTCTGGTCTGAAAATTAACCACAGCAAATCCTGGGCACTCAACCTTACCATCCCCAAACCCGAAATCCCCCCACTGGAGCAGATGTGCCCGTATCGCTGGACAGAACGCCACATTCGGTATCTCGGCTTACACCTGACCCCTTCATTAGATAGTTGGTCGCAAGTTAATTGGAGGGACTGCCACAGATCGGTCCTTGAAGACCTGCGGAGATGGTAGTCGCTGATACCATCATGGTTGGGTAGACTCAATGCGGTAAAGATGTCCATCCTACCCAAACTCCTTTATTTGTTCCAGTGTCTACCTACACCCATCCCCTTACATAATATTCGGAGTTTGCAGAGGGAATTAACCAACTTCATCTGGGGGGGAAAGAGGCCACGCTTCTCCCAAGCACTCCTTATGGCGCCACGAGACCGTGGAGGGCTGGCATGTCCTAATTTGGTGGACTATTATGGGAATGCCCATTTGCGCTTCGTGGTTGAGTGGGGCATCAGAGAAAGTGAAAAGGGGTGGCTCCACATGGATAGGGCTGTAACCGGTCATACCATCTGGGACTTGGCGTGGAACCATAAAGCAGGGCGTTCCCCGAGCGCCTACTTGGTGGTGCCCACGAAAACAGTATTGGAAATATGGGACAGAATAGCAGTACGTAGAGGTCTCACGACTTTTCCTTCCCCGCACACCCCTATTGAGGGGAACTCGTGGTTTCCGCCGGCTTTCCGTACTAGAGCTTTTCGTAGATGGTCTCAGGGTGATTGCAGGGTCCTTACAGACCTCTTTGATGGAGGCACCCTGAAGTCTTTTGCCCACTGCAGGGAGGAATTTCGACTCCCGTCTGAGGCCGAGATGCAATATCTCCAGCTGCGACACTTGGTCCTGACGGATGCAACGTACTCGGGGGGGGGGGGGGGGGGGCACCCGAGACTTTACCCCGTTCGAGCGCCTAGCCCGTTCTTGTACCGAAACGAAGGGCTTGATCTCCAAGATATACCAGATACTGCAACACCCTCAGGTGCCGCCTTCACAGACCTATCAACAGCGGTGGCACACGATGTTAGGGACCGATATCCCGCCATATCTGTGGCGGGATATCAATAAAGTATACCGCAACAAGAAAACGCATATAAAATGATGACCCAGTGGTATTACACACTCCAGCGCTTACATAAAATGTTCCCAACCTCTTCTCCCGACTGCTGGAGGTGTCGAGCTGCGCCTGGGGATTTCCTACACATCTGGTGGACCTGCCCCTTGATCACCGTCTTCTGGAAGGAGGTCCTGAGTCACATTAAGGGGGTCCTGGGGTTTCCTCTGCCTGATGCCGCTAGTACATTGTTGCTGGGAATCAAACCTGCGAATCTGTTAGCACTGACCCCGAGCGATTGGACTATAGCGCTACAAATGCTGGGCTCTGCCAGACAACTCATTGCCCTGTACTGGAAGAAGACGGAGGCGCCCCCTATTGCTGCGTGGTTTGTGAGACTCTGGCATGTCATTACCATGGAGTTACTCTCCGCTAGACTGCAGTCTCGTAATACACGCTTTAAGGCGGTATAGAAACCTCTGGTGACCTATTTGTGCAAAACCGAACATGCGCAAAACATGCCCCCTAAACTGAGGGCGCTGCATCTAGTGGACGATGCTGTGCTTCCTCCTACCTCACGCAGGCCTGTGGTGTAATAGCCTTGGAATCCGTATTGTGGCACGTGGCGGGTGCTCCTGTTGCTGACGGGGCCTGTGAGGACTCTTTCCCCGCTGGTCCCTTCGCTGTTCTCTAGGTCCTTTCTCTCCTCTTTCCTGATTATTTCCTTTTCTTCTCTTCTGCTACCCTTGCTGTTCTATTGCCTTTTCCTAGACACCTGGTTGTAAGTTGGACCACTCTGGTCCGGTAGTTTTATTAGTTCTAGTTCCTGGTCTACACTCGGCCCTAGAGGCCAGGTTTTATTGGCAGTGACTATTAGGCATGACAGAATGCTATTTCTATCTTCTGACGCGGCCGGCCCTATTGGGTTGTAGGCGGAACGCTGTGTATAATGTTGAGAAGCAAACACACTTTCCATGTTATTTTACTGCATTTCCTCTGACGCGGCCGGCCCCTGTGGGGTTGTAGGCTTATCGCCGTGTATATGTCACTTTTTTTGCGTACTCCCTTCTTCGGGGGTGAAATAAAAACAGAATTCAAATAAAAACTGATGCATTTGTGCGGTCATGGGGGTTCCATGTGTCAAAATATGTTTTATACCGTAAGGGTAAAGGTGTTATGTAGTCTGAAAAGAATAAGGTATTATACGGGCATCGAAGACTTTATACCCTGGCTAACAAAGTTGCGTGCCCTTAGTAATGACAGTGTGACGCTATGCAAATTTCTTTTAACATGTAACACAATCAAGTGTGTGTGTGTGTGTGAATAGATGCATTAGGACGCACTAGTCATTAGGGTCTTCAGATACTGAAAATGTTCTGTATTCAAATACAAGGGGTTTCTGTAGCCATACTTGCCGTTGCACTGTCACTGTTGTATAGGCATGATGGTTTTTATACAGTCACAGGGCCCAGTATGCACTGACGATATTCTTTACACAATTACGGAGGCCATTATGTAGTCTACCTTGGTGTTCTATAATCACGTGAGCTGTTTTACAAGCACCACCCCATCTATGCAGTCATGCTAGATTTAAAACAGCGACCCAGCCTTCATACGTTTTGAGGGGAGGTTTAGGACATTCCGGGCAACATTATACATGTTCATGGATAATTTTTATAGCCACGGGGAGTAGGTCTTGAATAGGGCATTTATACAGTGACGGAGACCGTTCTACAGTTAAAGCGGCTTACCCTGGTGCGGGGGCCTTGTGCAGTCACAAAAGCCTTTATGCAATCATGAAATACTTTACATTCACCGAGCATATTAAGCAGTGTCACAGGCTCAAATTTGCCTTCTGACAGTCACTGTGGCCGCTGTACAGTGATGGGACTGAAAGACTTGTTTTCTCTTTTTTTTTTTTACGTTATCCTTATGACACCGGTAATTTGGCAGTGATGGGCTTTTCACTGTAAACGTGCCACAGGGCTAACTCTCGTACATATTTTATTTATATTCCATAGAGATGGTTATGTATAATATTAACTTTAATTTTTATAGTTATTTATCAACATTGCTTTATAACGCGTTGATTACTGCAATTAAATTGCTTTTGTCGAGCTCGCGCAAATTAAAGTATCGCACAGGTTGAAATAAACTGATCAACTCTTTCAAGTCCAAGCGGATCATAGGTGCATGCATACACCGGTGTATCTTTTCTTAAATCCGAGCAAATGACCAACAAACTACCCTGGTGTCCATAGCAGGTGCATGAACCCACTAACTGCCAGGGCACTCGCGGCTGTGTAAGACCGCCACGCAGGAAGTAGGGCATCGCCCTGTCCTTCTGATCCATTGCACTAAGGGTTAATGTGCCTCGAGCAGCTGGTGCTGGACCAGGCGGGTCTCTGTGGGATTGTCATACGCCTGTGAGGGGAGAAGGGAAAGCTGAGCAAGCCCCCTCCCTCCCACCAACTCCGTCCTGGGTGGAAGGGAGGGAGTGAGAGGAGGAGTCTGGGTTTTGCTGTCATGATGAGGACTCTGAGCATGTCGGCGTAATAGGCTACCCACATCTCTTCCATTCTCCGCCGAGAGAGACCCGGCATGGAGGAAAGACACCAGGGGCGAACGACAGGTCCGGGAATCATGGACTTGGAACTGGTACCATCCGTGGCAGAGACTGCCAGGCCTGAAAAGAGGACCTGGAATTAACAGACGTGCAGAGGCAAAGGAGACTAGCAGCGGCTTATACCGAGGACCGCGTCCGAGCCGTAAACCTGAACAACAACGAGTCCCGTGCCTGGGCGCGAGGACCAGGCACCGAAGAACACACCCGGGCATAGAGCCAGCGGATTATCCGCCTTGGAGTGCGGAGAGTGAGACCGAAGCAGCGGAAGGAGCCTGTTGTAGGGGCTCAAGTCGTCTGCGAGAATCAGAGCGAAGGCCACAGCTTTACTAGTAACAGACTACAGTGCACTTGAAGCGGCCCGGGGCCGGTACCGACGCCTGGAACAGGGGCATCAAAGGCGAGGAGTCCGAGTTAACTGGGCCCAGCCTTCCTCCCTCCAGGCACCCATGCTGCTTCACTAATTGATAACTTGCACCCCGCGAGGGACGCACCTTGCTTCTCCCCCCCCCCTTAGGTCTCCCCCACGGCTCATCACGGGAGTCTCTATTCTGTCCCTTTCATGCTCCGGGCCTGGGCCGTTTCCCATTCATGCCCACCATGGCATACTGGACCAATGCCTGGGTTGCTTCTGGCATCTGATGTGTAGGGTCACGCGCCCGCAGCAGGGATTCCGGAGGGCGTGGATGAAGCTACGAGGTCGAACGTCTTTGGTAAGTTGGTCATCGGGATGTAGGGTTTTGTCCCTCAGTCATTGGAATATGGTCTGGGCTTGACATAGAGTAGACAATAACTTTACATGATTGAGAGTACGGTAACTGGGCACTTTTAGTATGTAAATTAATAACCCGCCACCTTCCGGGTAGCAGAATCCATGAACCAACTTCCAGGTAGAGTTGTCCTTAATCCACCTCCTAGAGGCAGTGACGTAGGGACATTGCTAAGCCACCTTCCGGGACATTGCGACATTGCTACATTGCAGTGTCATCAAGCTGTCTACTGGCTAGCCACTTCTTCTGCTCTATCAACAATCCACCTTCCAAGTAAGGGGGTGACGAGCCACCATCCAAGATGGCGCGTCTAAAAAATCTCTGCCAATTTCTTCTTTTCAAGGTACAGTATTGATGCCAACGTTCCAGTTCGAGACATCTACCATTCACTTCAAATACCTTCTTTGTAGCAGAGATCCTGAGCAAAATTCTAATTGTTGGTGCTGACAGAATGCCACCCCGTCTGTGTTGTGGCCTCTGGTGATTCAAAGATGGTTGTGCTGGCATGCAACATAGGACACGATTGCTATGAATAAGTAAAATGCACCATTTTCGATTCAGAGAAGTAGCTACTTCTCAATGTACAGGTAGCTATACCTTATCTGGCCTTGTTATCATCATCCACAGGTTGTGTATATTTAGTGTCAGATTGGTAGGGATGGCTAGATGGATTTGCCACACCTTGCCTTCCTAGAGGTAAATTGGCAAAGAGGAAGCAGTTGAATTTTTAGGTACCCCAGTACCTAAAAATTGTGAGAACGCCAAACCCTACCTCGCAAGGGTTTTTATGATGGCAACCATCCTCCATCTGGATATATTGAACTGTTGCAATGCACACTACCTCATTTCTCCCTCAACATCCCAGTCTCCCAGTTTATAAACTTGATACACAGAATACAAGTGATGAACATTCCACATTCCGTATACACAACATTTAAATTACTATAAAACACATTACTACAGCCCTCCTGGCACCAGCATCTGACATGGGCCTTTAGAAAGATGCCTAGTGGTTGTTTGGGGTCCAAGCTAGAGCAGTAGGGTGCAAATTACACCCTAGAGTACATCCACAGTTGGATGGTAATGTTTGCGATTAACAGGCAATTGCTAGTATAGTATCAAATGCATGGGTAGGAATGATTGTCTGGGTTGTGATACAAAGGTCAGTGGAAGCAGGAAGGTAACATTTTGTGTGTATTGGGATGGTGTAATAGTCTGGTGCTAGGTAAAAGTTGTATCACAAGGGATGTGTTGTATGATTTGGTATCAGGAAGGGTGTGTGTGTGATGTGGTATTGAGTGCTGGGATGTAGTATACGTTTTTGTGCATGTGTTGTGGGAATGGTTTTCAGCATGTGGTACCGCTATGTGATGTAGGTGCTATTTTTGAATGTGGTACCAATACATTGTTTATTATGGGGTAAATTGTGTACTAGGACCTAGTACATTTTTGATGGAATAAGATGGGACGAGGGCCAAACTGAGCACATAATGGAGGATTGATATTAGAACATTGTTCATGGCAAGGTGTGCTGTTTGGGAGGGATGTCCTGGGATGCGTGGTGGGCTCAGACTTGGTTAGAGAGGGATTCATGTGTTGTCAAATGTAATGGATGTGTGTGTTGCAGTGCAGTGGGCTCTGGCAGGGGATACTGTTGATGTGGATGGACTGTTAATTTTGAAGTTGTAGTTTCCTGAGGCAGTATGGATTTGTGATTGCCATGACCCACCCAGGCAAAGCTAGGGATGGTTTTGATATAGCTCTCACAAATATTGGTTTGGTATAGGGTGGGCTCTGACAGAATTGCAGTTGGTGAGGAGTAGGATGGGCTAAAGCAGTATTAGTTATTGTCATTTGGTGGGGTTTAGCACGGTTGGAGTTGGCATGAGGCTCCCACTTAGCCTGTAATACTGTTGATGAGGGTTCTGGTATGGTTGGTGTGAGGGTTTTTTGAAATTAAGAGTTGGTTTGGGGGAACTGTGGTTGTCTTGAGTTGGGATTTCACATAGTCGTTTGAGGTGTGCGCTAGGGGTCAACTATATAGCTTCCAAGTAGAGGGATCAGCAGGGCATCTGCATCCATCCCCTCCTATAACTACTGCAAGGCCCTCCATGCATAACTTCCTGAAGCTGGGCTAGGAATGGATGAATGCCTGGTGCTTGCAGTGGTTCTTAACTAAGACTTGGGCCTGCTCTATATGCATCCCATTCGTTCGAAATGTATCATTGGGCACTGGGGTGTGGTTGCAAGTAGTGTCTGTGTGCGCATGTTATTAGGGGTTATGTAGTAGCATGTAAAATCACAAATGGTGTGTGTGATACTGGATGGCATGCTGGTATAAAGTACATGCACTTGTGTGTGAGAGAGAGGTGGGGTGAAGTGCTAGTTGTTTGGCACCAGCATGTTGTGTGAGATGGTGTACTGGAATGCTGGAAGTAGAAAGTTGTTTATTGGTATGATGTACTGGAAAGTGCTATGGTGCTATCAAGGTTAGAGTGTTTGCGGAGAGAGTGATAGACTTGGTGCACTGGAACTTGCTTCTTAGCAGGGTATGTAATGGAAGATTGCTACTTAGAGCGTGGTACAAGGCAACGTCGGTTTTGAAAATGGTGGGCTCAGGCTGGATCACAGTTAGTTTTTATATTTGTTAGGCATTTGCAGGAATATGCTTTGGGGTGTGGTGGACTCAGTTGGTGATGTAACTTATTTCTGGCAGAGTCGGAGTTGTGGTTAGTGTTTTACGGGTTTGGCATTCCGAAGTCTGATTGATAAATGGGGGGCTGTGGAACCATACTTTTGAGATGAAGGAGGGATGTGCCTTGATAGCAAAACCACCCTTGTATTATCACCAACATTCTATGAAAAGTTTGTGTATCAGTCTTACCAGGACCAGTTTTCTAAAGGTAGAGAGACATCTAGGAGGTAATACATATATGAGGCCCATCAAATATCTTTTGATAGTACCGTTGGTGGTGGAGAAGGGTTACTCAGACCTGCTTCTGTAAGCCTTGGAGTGAAGTATGTTTTTCAGATGTCGACTTGCACCCTTGGGTCATCCATGTATACAAAAAGGTTATCACAACATCTACCAAGTCCAGTAGCTTAACTATACTGAGGTCTGATGAATGATTTCATTGCAAGCACCAAAACTGCTACATTCTTTGAGGAGAGACATAGTAAAGATTAACTGCTTAGGAACCATACATTCAAGCTGAGCTGTGACAGAGAGAACTCTGCACACCCCGTTTCTCAATGGGCAGCACGTCTTTGTTCTAGGGAAGGTAGTTGTGAAGATGGAGCAGGTCTGAGAAATAGACTTGGCAAGGCCTAGCTAGCAACTTCAGAATGATTAAGGACCCTGGATTTTCACAGTTTTTCTGGAGAACTCTTGGTATTAAGGAGGTGGAAGGAAGGCACAACAGAGTGACTTCATCCAAACCAGGGCCTGTGATTGTATCCTCAGCCCATCCAAGAGACAAACTGTTTGCTGTTGATCGGGTGTGTTTTAAATGCTCCAATTGCTGGACAATGCCTGGCCTTGAAGCTAGAGTACAGTGATTTCAAGAGAATTATCCACTTGTATCGAGTGGTGACCACTGCTCATGCTGCCTCCTCTGGTATGGTCAGTGCCAGAAATGTAAACCAATCCTATTTTGTAAAGATCATTCTTACTGAGCTATCTGCAGCTGTCAGAATGTGAGGAGTGGGCCCTTAGCATAGAACGTGTCTGTGATTTTGTCTGTATGATTCATCACCACTCTTGTTTTCTCCACAGGAAAGAAGGCTTTCAGTGAGAGAAAGAGTGCCTTCAACTTCTACACATTTATATCCAATCTCACAACCTAACAAGTATTGGCAAACTAATAGGTCTTGCATATAAAGAGATTTTGGGTTTGCTAAGGTGTTCTAGCCATGTTGTACACCAGCGTGGCTAATAGAAGTGCAGAGGAGAGTGGCGTGAAGTGTTGTAGAGTGGAATGGATAAATAGAGGAGTAGAGTGGCAGTGAGTGTTGTGGAGTGGAATACTATGGCGTCACAATGAGTGGCACACATTGGAGTGCCATAGAGTAGAGTGGACTGGTATAGAGTGCATTAGCGTAGCGTGTTGCAGAGTATTGTGGCGTAGAGTGTAGTGGCACGGAATTTAGCAGCATACATTGCAGCGTCATAGAATGCAGTTGCGTAGCATGCAGTGACGTAGGTTGGAGTGGTATATCACAGAGTGGAGTGGTTCAAAGTAGATTCAAGTGTCATAAAGTGCAGTGGCATAGATTGTAGAGTAAAGTTGAGTGGCGTATAGTAGCATAGAGTGGTGCAGAGTAGAGTTCCATGGCATAGAGTGCAGTGCTGTGGTGTGGTGTAGAGTGGTGTAGAGTTAAATGGCGTAAAGTGCATTGTTCCAGAGTAGTGTCGGAGTGCATTGGTGAAGTAGAGTGGCGAACAGAGCAGTGGCGTAATTACAGTGATGCAGAGTAGTGTACAGTGACATAAAGTGCAGTTGTGTAGAGTGAATTGGCGTTGAGTGCAGTGGTATAGAGTGGAGTGGCGCCGAATGGTGTATAGTGCAGTGGCGTAGAGTAGATTGTTTCAGAGTAGAGTGTAGTGGAGCAGGGTACAGTGCAGGTGCGTAGAGTGGTATAGATTGTAGTGGCATCCAGTGGATTTGCCTAGAGGGAAGGGGAATAGAGTTGAGTGTTACAGAGTAAAGTGCAGTGGCGTAGAATGCAGTTTTGCAGAGTGGCGTGGAGTGGGGTTGTGCAGAGTATATTGGTATTGCCTAAATTGGAGTTATTTAGTGTGCAGTGGAGAAGAGTGTATGGGCATAGAGTAGAGTGGTACACAGTAACACAGTCCTTTTGAAGTCCATGAGGATTACCAGGCAATAGTGGGGGCACTTTGGCCACTTCTGTTGCACTCATTTGCAGAGTGCTCATCTGGGTTTTGTTCTTTTTAACTCGCTGACCTACCCACTCTTTCATACCTTCTCTCACTCCATCACTGAATCTTTCCTCCATTCACTTTCCTCTTTTTGAATCTTACCTATGGCATCCCCACTCTCTCCCCCCTCAGTCATTCATTCCAATTCTTTCAAAGTATATACGTGTTAGACCTGGCACCTTGGCGTGAGTTTCCCTTCCACTTTTTGCTGTTGTGCCTCGAATGTTTTGATGGTGTCTGCTACTCAGGGCACTGCGCCACGGCCAACCCGTGCCGCAGTGCAAGTGCTCCCTACTGTAAAGTGTACATGTGATTGATGTCCATGATTGGTTCATTGGATTTACTGTTAGTCCCTAGTAAAGTGCACTAGGAGTGCCAGGGCTTGTGAATGCCAATACTGCTAGTGGGCCTGCAGCGCTGGTTGCGCCACCCACAGAAGCAGCCTTAAAATGTGTCTAGGGTCTGCCATTGCAGAACCTGCGTGCAGTCTGGTACTGTCACCCTGGCTGGGCAAGTGCACACACTTGCCAGCCCCTAAACCTTCCCTTAAACTTCATATTAGTCACCCCTATGGTAGGCCTGAGGGCAGGGTGCATTGTAAGGATAAGGTAGGACATGCCCTGATGTGTGTGGCATGTTCTAATAGTGAATTACTGCCAAATTCGTTTTTCACTATTGTAAGGCTACCTGTTCCCTTCTAGGCCAGATGGGCTGCTGGAATTATTACACTCTATAATCCCAGCAGGCTCAGGGAACAGGGTAGAAATTCATGTTTAGTATGCCTGAACTCAGAATAATAAAATACTTCTTTTAGTAAAGTTTATTTTAATATCCTGTGTTTGCAAATGCTACTTTTAGAAAGTTAGCATTTGCTTGCCTAACCATTTCAGCCCGCCTCTGCTTGGATGTGGATCTGACTGTCTGGTGTGTGTGAGTGACAGGGCTGGGAGTTGACAGGTAGTGATTAGCAGGAGGGCCCCTTAATGGGTGGTGGGAGTTTCCCCTGAATGATGCATCAGGCTGTGCTCTGCCACCACAATGCTGGCTCCGCCCTCCTGGGGAGCGACTGATGACTCAGCCTGCACCTGGCCCAGGAAGGACCGAAGCTTGTCAACAAAGTACTCAGGCCACTCCTGCCCTCTCAATGCCGGCTCCGCCCCCCTGGGGAGCGGCTGATGTGCCTGCCCTCACACTGAATGCAGAAGTCATAAGAACCCACAACAAGTACTCAGAGACTGAAGCAGTTATGCAGAGGCCCCCCTGGCCAGTGAGAACAAAAGAAACTGTGTATAAAAGTAGGAGCCCTGCTCCTTGTAAATTAGATCCAGTTTGCGCAAAGAAGAAGCTCTGCCTGAAGAGAAGGACCCTGGACGCTGCAAGGAGAAGTACTGACTCTGATCCCAAGAGACTGGCCTGTAGTGGGTGCCTTGCTGCTGAAGGAGAGCAGGAGAAGAAAGACTGAAAGACTTTGCTTTTATCCACCTTGTGCTAAAACTTTTACCAAGATCTCCAAGGGCTTGCTGTGAACTTGCCCCCTGACCAGCGCCCCAGGAACAGTGGGCGCTACCCTGTCCCCCTGGAAGAAGGAGCCGCTGTGAGCCAGCAACCTGATCGACACAGCTGCTGAAGGAAAGAGGAGCGCGCCGTGAAAGAATCCCTGCGCCCCTCCTACGAGGCCCTTGGCACCCCGACCCGCCGAGCACCGCATCTGCTAACTGGCCGGCACCAGGTGACACCGAAAGGCCCAGCCTCGCTGGCCTAATCACCGTCCCTACCGCCTGCCTAACTGCGGAGCACCGCAAGAACGGACTGAGCCAAGTATCTGCTGTGACCTGAGAGGCTTGTGTGCGCCTCACGCTGCTACCCGGGGCTCTGCCCCCCTTTTCCAGGACCTGAGGTGTGTCGCCGTCTACCCGACCCTCGCCGCAACGCCAACCTCCGAGCCAGAGCCGAGCCGCCGCTCGCTCCAACCTCGGGAGGAAGACACCGCGACGTGGACCACCGAGCCGGCCTGCACCCGACCCCTTCCAAAGGACAAAGGTACTGTTTCCCGTCCCGCGGTGCGAGCCCCTGTCCCACCTCGCTCGCACCACCATCTGCTTCAGCTGAGCCCCCGGAGCCGCGCAGTGAGCGCTCCCCGGGCCCCCGCTCTCTCCCCTGACAGCCGTGCAGCGCGCTCGTCAGGCGGACAGTGACTCCCCGGCCGCCGATCTCGCTAGAAGCGTGAGATCGGGCAGACCGGGTCCGATCGTGGGCGCAGAGAGGCCCTGGCTGTTTGAAATTCTTGCTAAAGGAACGTACCAGGACTAGGGAAGAGTCCGCAACCCCTTTTTGAAGCACCAGAACAATTCGTTATCGCTGATACAAAGACCTGTGGCATAATCAAAGAGTAACTGGAACCATTTTCTTAAGCTACGCAAGACTGTATTTACAAGCCTGATCTAAAGATATATATAAAGAAGATATTTTTACAGAAATACAGTCTAGTGTCATTGTGTGGTGGGTTGATGGTCGTTGTGTGTGATATTGCAAATGTTTAACCTTATGTACTCCAGAGTTTAGCCTAGACTGCTTGCGCCACACTACCTAAAGGGCGAGTAGGGGTTATTTCTGGGAGTAATCCTTTGCCCTGACTTAGAGGAGAGGGTCCCTGCTTGTCGCAAGTACAAACCTGCGCCAACCAGAGACCCCCAATTCTAACAATACGTTTTCTGACTCACGTCAGCTCCAAGAGCATCTGCTATTTCCTCATCCAGCCTTGGGTATGATCCTTTTGTACCTCTCACCGTCCCATAGAGATATCGCCCATCACCAACACATCTGCTATAGCACCTCCTCACACAGGGCGCATCTGCTCTCACTCACACTCTAACCATTCACTCTCTGTGGTGAATAATCTTTTCAGTTTTCCCTGCTTCTTTTCGCACCAGGTGGGCCATCTCTCCCAAGTGTTCTCTCCCGAGCCCTAGGCATCCCCTCTCATCCACGTCTCATCTCCCGGCTCTCACGCACATTCGCTCATTCCTTCTCCCCATCTACTCCACTTTCTTACTCACTCTCGCTGTAAAATCAAAAGGAAATTCATAATAGGAAATTTTGCACAAGTTAAACACAAATATTACTCTTAAAGAATTGATACTATCTAGAATTTGAAACATTGAGTTGAATGTGTTTCTTCTCTCCACACCCAGCTCAAAGCACTTGTTAGTTGTATTGCACTAATTTAGTGCTCTGTGCTGAAGATGAATGTTTCAGAAGAATGCTTGACAGCACTACTAGAGGTAAATATAAGATGCTTTCAAGAACAATTACTTTTGGAGTGTGCAATCAAAGTTACATTACCGAAGTTGCCTCCTGGGAAATCTGCGATGGGAGGGGAGGTTCGAACTAGGCAATCTTATTCATATCAGTATCTGCTTGACACGTGACTGATTCTGTCAAGCCCTACATGGGCTTGGTTATCTTTTCCAAGTTTAGTGTACAGTCACTGATTTTGGGCCTAGAGTCACCAGCTGAAGTTTCCTTCTTTTGCCATTGATAAAAGCATTTTAGCAGCAGAAAATCATGGACTAAAGTAATATAACATTGTCTGCTAGTTTCATAAAATATCCATCATTGAAATTAGGTGCATACTTATCTTTATTAAAACAGTTAAATCTCGATATATTGAATGATCTTACTTGTGCCAAAGACGACACCTTGCATCAGAGTAGGCTACTAATATAAATATCTTCAACACGTAATTTTTGTTCCATGTTAAGCTGCCTTTTTCTAGCAGTATAGATTTTCAGTGAAAATGCCGACCCCCAACATTTAGTAATTTTTGCTTGTTCGGTTGGTTTTATGTTAAAAAGCTTTTATAGTGTCATTTATTTGGCACTTTATTTGTAGGCTATAGTTTGTATATGAGGGGTGCCCTGAGGGCGGGTGTCGATTGGGGGAGTGGCTGTTCAACTCTCACTCTCCCTAACTGAACCTGGGTGTTAGCCACTGTTTAGGTTCAGCTCTTTTGCCTACCAAATAACCAGACTGGTGGAGTTTCTTGCTCCTGCCTACCAGGATTTCATGAAATGCTCCAGTTAAGGAGTTTAGTGTGATGAAGCACCTTTTGAAGCTGTGCTTCGTTGAGGTGGGCGGTGTGAGGATATTTCATGGTATAATGTGATGAGGCAGTGAAGGTGTGAAGTAATGCGGGAGCTGTGTTGTCAAATCTTCGCAATTGGGTTTTGGTGTGTTTTTTGTAGCTACTGTAAAAGTGGATTGATTCTTTGGGAAATAGTTTGACATAGGACAGTGGCGCATCTTGCAATCCTGTGCCAGAATGTTATGGCTCACTCCTGCTTGGGAAGGGTGATATGATGAGGTTCTGTTGAAGGTGAATGATGTTTGGATGGACATTGGCATAAGGTTAGATGAGTTTAGTGATGTTGATGCTGAGGGGGTAGAATGGAGAGTGGATATGCTTGGCGAGGCATGACAGGCTACAGTGGGTGAAATGAGAGGGCCCTGGTTGGTGGGAGACTACAGCGGATAAACTGAAGATCATGGTGTGGATGTCAGAGATGGTTGCTGAAGTTATGTTCAGGATAGTTACATTAACAAACAATGCTTATTTCATTAACCTTTAAGTGAACCGACTAGTGGCTCATTTACTATCTAAATGAGCTACAAAGTATATTTTAGGGGCATTGGTTACCACTCTTGAACAAATGTTTCAATGTGCACAGTTTTCAAGGTAGAGGCATTTGTGTCTGTAAACTCTTTTTTCGCAGAGAAAAGCAAATATCTTAATGTGGCACAAATGCCTAGGTGTAGGACCACCACTATCAACTTTGGTTCCTGAGTTGAAAACACATTTTCAACCGCAAGCTATTTTTTTTAAATCAGCCATGATGGGATCAGTGTCTTGCAACTTCCACTTTACTGCAAAGAACACAAGCTTTCCAACAGGCATCCTCAAATGGAACTACAAGACCTGTTTACTTAACTTTGGGATCTCTTTACATGGTATGTGTGCGTAAGCGCTCCATGCTTACAGTATAATGGAAGCTCCTTGTTGTGTGTGATGGATGGGGCACGTGCGCTATGTGAGCGCGGAATTTACAAAAGGGTGTGTGTGTGTGCGTCTGTATGTCTCCCTGCCTTTCAGGTGTGAGCGTACAGCGCAAGGAGCTCTATCCATTTTCAGGCGTGTGTGTAAAATATCAGTTTCATGTGCCCTGAATCTACCTGGATGACGAGTGAGCAATATTTTATCCGATTCTTCATCTCAACTGAACGATTTACTCTACCCGTAGAGCGAAAAGAACAGACTGCTAAGATTATACGGGACATTTGTAAGACAGGAAATGTGGGACAGCGTCTGTGAGGCTGAAAGATAGCGCTGGGCGAGGGGGCGTTGAGAGGTTGAAGGGGGGCTGGCAAAAACAAATGCTTCAGAAGCAAAACTGCGAACGTATGACAATGAATGCCATGTACAACCCTGCTTTACAATTGTTGAATCTTTAGAACCCAATTGAAAAGGAGGGTCTGAGCCGCCAATGTAGCAATGGGCTGGGCCTTGTAGCTCTTGCAACCCTGGTTCTTTGTGATAAACGATTGGCATGGCCACTCAGGGGACTGAAGTAGGCCTGACACACGTGCCTCTAATTGAGGGGGAGGGAGGCAGCAGGGGAGCATCTGGCTGCATCCTCTTTTTGCGTCATGTTTCCCTGCATGAATGGTGCCTTCTTGCCCTCCACGGAATCAATTGCCTGCCCTACAGCTATCTTAGACATTTCTTTCAGATCAGGGCTGATCCAGCGCTGTTCTAAAACAAAACCTCCAAACCATCACTATATATCCTAGGAGCTATCACACCATTCCCTATATCATTCTGATTCTTTCTATGGTGACTTGTCTGACTCCTTGGGCAATTTTGTGACCTAGATACTGTACTTCTTTCTGACAGAATTGTAATTTTGATGGTGACACCTTATGTCCACCTTCTGTCAAATGATTCAGTAACGCAATGGTATCTGAAACACAAGCATCTTTGGTTCTTGATGCTACCAATAGGTCATCAATATATTGAACCAATACTGAATTTCCAGGCATGTTCAAACTTTCCAATAACTTCTTTAACAACTGATTTAAAGATTGAGGGACTCTCAGTATACCCCTGAGGAATTCAGCACCATGCCAAAATACGATCTCCAAACCGGAATGCAAATATTGGCTAGCTATAAGGGTGTAATGGAACTGTAAAGAACGCATTACATAGGTCAATGACTGTATACCATTCTGCATCATGTGGAATTTGGTACAGGACCACTGCTGGATTTGGCACAACAGGACAGCATGGGACAACAATCTTAATTAGCTTTTCGTAAATCCTGTACTATCCTAAATGTTCCTTTAGGCTTTTTCAATCCCATTAGGTGAATTACATCGACTGCTTATTATTTCTCTCAGAATTCCCTGTTCAATCATTTTGTTTATCACCGGAATTATTCCTTCAATTATTTCTGCTGTCAATTTATACTGGGGAATATTTGGGTAACTAACACCTTCCTTTAAAGAAACCTTTCACAGGATCCACACCTTTCATTAATCCAATATCTTCTTCTGTGAAATACCACTCCTCTTCCTTGACTGTTTCTTTTAATTTACCAGGTATCTTTTCTTTGTCAAGTACAGGAAGCATGCTATTTTGTTCTGAATCTATCAGTGACATGGTCATTTTATACAATCTATCTTCATCTGAAGTTTGGAGTTCAGTGCCATCTGGTGAACAATAAATGGCACAGTACGTCTTGCACAGTATGTCCCTTCCAAGAAGGTTAACAGGGCTACTGTCACACACTACAAATCAATGGATATCTTTGAAATTGCCAATTTCAATCTCAACTGGTTCAGTCAGGGATGTTTTAATCTGCCTATTCGCTTCACCTACTACTTGGATGAAGTCTCCTGAGAGAGGAAGATTTTGAACTTCTACTGATCTGACAGTAGAACGGGTAGCACCTGTATCCACTAGGAAAGTCACATTTACACCATTCACCTTTCCATTCACAAAAGGACCAGGTTGATCTACCTCTGGAGTTGCGCCAAGTACGCACTCTTCTCCCTCTCCTAGGCATCGTCAATAACTTTCATCTGACGCACCCCCGTCTTCCTTCATCCAATACTGTGAACTCACATTCACTCTAGGTGATCTTGTTGCCTGTTCTCCTCCGAAGAATCCTGTCTCTGCATTGTATTTCTGTAGATTTAACCCTTGTGGAAGTGGTGGTTGTGGCACCTGACTCTGTTGGGTAACTACCTGTTGCTGTGGTGATGTCTGCTAATTTACCTCATTCTGCACCTGTGGATTCAATGATGTATTTTCGGGATTAACTCTTGGTGGCAACTTACACTCGTTCTTCCAATGCCCTAACCTGCCGCAATTGTGACATGTAAACTTTTTCTTCGCCTCTTCTAAAGTACCCATTCCTTTTCCTTTATTTAGGTTCCCTCTCATTTTCGCTTGACCTCCATCATGTCTTTTGTTCTATAATTGAGCTACTTGTTGTTCAGCCACTTTCACTTGTGCCCAGCTTTCTTTGCTTAACTTCAATCTCATCACTACAATGTTTTGCATGCCTCAACACCTCATCGACAGACCATGACTGCCAACCCATCAGATTATGTTTAATCAAATCCCCTATCTCTGGTCTTAATCCAAAGACAAATCGATACACAAAATGACTCATGTCCTTTTCGCTCAACTCCTCATTTCCACTGTACTGCTTAAACACAAACAACAATCTTTCATAAAATGAATGTACTGATTCTCTTGGTTCTTGTAATGTCCTGTCAATCTTGACCCTATCTGTTTCTTTTGGAGGGATTTCATTCTTCAAGAATATTATTACCTGTTCATATTTACGCATTACTTCACGTCCTGGAGCACCTGTTTTAACATCTCTTGGATACTCAGCTTTTGGCCAATCCACAGTAATTTTGCTTTCGGACCATAAATCTGCGGGTACTACTATGTCAAACAACCCACCTAAATCTTCCCATAACACTTTTGAGACCTTTACAAATCGATCCACTTGTACCATTCCACTGATTTTTCTCGTAACCTAGGGAAATCATTTGTAAATGACTATATATATCCTGTGTAGTCCAGGCAACATGCACATACCTTCCTCCTGGTATCTCTCTCATAGGAAATTAATTCGCTACAGGCTCTTTATTTCTGACTGGAAATGCCAATAATGTTTTGTCATTGATTTCTTCCGGTTTCTTTGTCCACTTACTCTTCCACCGTTCCACATCTCCCCACTTCCTCAACAGCACAATCAGTTCTTTTATCTGAGTTAATCTTCCAACAGTATTCATATTGTCAATATCCTTTTCAGTAAAATCTACTCTGTAAGGCTTTTGTAATATTTTAATCTTTGCAACGTCTACATCAGGTTCATTTGAAAGTCCCTCTAACCGGTCATGCAGATTTTTAACTCTCCATGTAATGCTTTTACACATCAACATTAATTCATCATCTTGGTAGGCTTTTAACCGATCTGTTCCAATTGTTTCAATTAATAATTCTTCCATGTCGATTTTTAATCTGACCACATCTAATACTTTAGGTTCTTGATCCTTTAATTTCAATGTTTTAAGCCAATCCCTTAGGGCCCGAAGTAGGACACCAAGTACCGGTCGGTAACGGCCGATTTCGGCCGTTACCGACCGGTATTTGGCTTTTGAAATGTAGGGGGCCTTAAATTTGCCGATTTGGTAAATTTACCGATTCGATAAACTACCGAATCGGTATATTTACCGAATCGGTAAATCTAGATGTAGGTGGCACTGAAAACAGTGCCACAGGCCCTTAAGAATTCGTTATTTACCATGAAATACTATTTCATGCTAAATAATGAATTCCTGTATACATGCACCTGTGCCATGTGACACACATACATGCCCTTAGGGCATGTATGTATGCCACATGGCACACAAGCCAGAATCAGGGGTGCAACAGGGTGTCAAAGTGACACCCTGTCCCCCTAGACAATTTGGTAATTTTACCGAATCGGTATTTACTGATTCAGTAATTGACATTGATTCCTATGGGCCTCAAGGCCCATAGGAATCAATGGCAATTACCGATTCGGTAATTACTGAATCATACCGATTCGGTGAAAATTACCGAATTTTTTCCTACATCTGATTTACCGAATCTAGAATACCGAATCGATAAAATTCGGTATTCTAGAGTCGGTAAATCAGATTTACCTACATCTGGCCCTTAATTCCTTTTCTGTCGGTCATACAGGAGTTTGCGATAAATCAATTTTTTCTACACTTCTTTCGGGAGTTGCAGATTCTGACTCCACATCTGTTGGAAACTTATATGGGAAACTATGATTTAAAGGTCAAATCAGGCGGTGTCATCTGACTAGTATGCCTAACTTCAGATAAATCTGGATAAACCCTTTCTCTTAGTTTTTGTAAAGTTTTTTTCAAAGGGATAGTTAATGATGGTTTTTATTTTCTGATTTTCGAACACTGGAATCACAGGACCTATTACTGGCACAGTCACAGCTTCTATATTTTTAATCAGTTCCTGTATCTTTTCAGTCAATTCATTAGTAGATTGCACATATTCAGACGTACTTGGGTTTCCTTCAAATCTCCTTTCTGCTCTATCCATACTATCTCTAATTTCACAATATTGTAATGGAGTACCAGTAAGTCTGGTTTCCATTGATGGGGCAATAGAATCATATCTCAATTCCTCTCTCTTGGTACTGTTTTTACTTTCAGAAAATCGTTTTGGTGTACTAGTACGTCTGGTCTCCATTGGTGGGGCATTTGGAGTCACTGCTACAGGACTCGGTTGATATGGAGGGGGTCTACTATTTAATATCTCCTCCAGCACTTCATCCTTTGTCTCACAATCCCCATAACTCCTTTTCTCTCATTCCACATTATTCCTCTTTTCCGTACACTTCCGTCCTACCCTTTCATCAACTGTTCTTACCGGATACGTTCCATCACACATTTCAGCATTTCTCCATCTCTGCATTTAACTCTCGTGTGTCGTTCCCCAAAAACCTCTTAATCCACCTCGAGGTCCTCTGAACTCCTCAAATCTTTCTCGCTCCAATTCATGCATCTCATCTTCCCACTCGGTCAATTCCTCAAATTGAGTTGGTCTAGGTCTCGGTTCAAGCTTGGTCATTTTCTCTCTCAAATTTCGTAATATAGCAGTACTAAAAGAACCTATTTCTGGAAATACTAAAACTCCATCATTCTTAGTGTATCTAGCCCAATTCTCTAACCATATGCAGGTATGATAGCCATATTTTGTCATCATGTACGATGCAGGCGTTTTTAGGTGGAGGAAGCAATTTTCCTTTCTCTTTCTTCTCCATAATAGAACTCCATTTTTCGATCGTTTCCTGACTTTCAAACAATCGCGCACTCTTCCACAAACTGCTTCGCTACACCAACCTATCACAGCGCGGTTCACACTAACGCACCAATCAGACTAGGATAAGTCACAAATCGTTTCAACCAATGCTTACACAGCCTTTGCTAGCGCACCAATCAGCGCTCACTATGTTCTAGTCACATGTACCAATCCCAGCGTAACACCTCTAACGTCAGCCCTGCTCCGGCTTCTACGGCTCCGGCTGACCCCTCCTTTACAAAATTTATCGGCACACTGTATTTACACCTTTATACATTTAAACCCCGCTAGTAACCACATAAAACATTTCCATTTGTCTGTTTCGCTAAAACCAAAGTGATAGTTTACTCCAACTCACAAGAATTCTGTATTTCCCGTAGACAGTGCTTACCTCTTCTCTTCCACAGAATTTTAGTTTAGCCGATAAAGTAGTACTTCTCTCTACCTTAACGTTCTCTCAAGCTCCTGTAACTAGGGGTGGGTGGAATTTGCGTAATTGTGGTACGCAAATCTCCGCGAAATGGTAAGAAATCTCAGCGAACATGCATAAATTCCGCAAAAGCGCCGAATTGCTTGTTCGCAATTCTTTTTTCCTGTTTGCAATCGCTGTTTGCGTGATCGGGGGGTAAATATCTTGCGAACACGCACTTTGAGAACGCGAACAAGCAAAAAATTTCACGGAGTCGCGGAACGCAGAATTTTGGGCAATTTCGCGTTCTCCTCGGAACTCGAAATTACCCAAATTCCGTTTATGGAACGGAATTTACCATCCAGGCCTACCTGTAACAACTCTGCTTCTCTCTTAGGGCTAAGTTTTAATCCGAGTACATTTGACTCCTGTGCTTAGAGCCAAGATTTTACAGGTGTCCTTCGCTATACATTCTTCAATTTTACACGTAAAATGTCCCTAACTTGTAACACACAACAATGTTTCTTCTTTGAAACAGACGATGTAATGTGCGACTTACTTGCCACACTTTCCTCTTCCTAGGCAGAGTAACCAGCTTCCTACGTCCCAGAAGCTGCACAATTCCGACTACACATAACGTCATACAGATTCTACATATAAATTCAAACTCTATATACATTACCCTGCTAAATCTATATATTACCTGTCCAAATTAACCTATAGCAACCAGACTCCTGCTATCAAGAAAAACTGATCCAGCGCTGCTCTAAAACAAACCTCCAAACCATCACTATATATCCTAGGAGCTATCACACTTTACTCGTCAGTGGGGCCCATAACACCACAAGTCACTCATTCACACAACCCTGCTCCCAAGATCAGTGACAACCAGAGGATGAGCTGCTGGAATAGTGGAGTGTCCTACTTCATCTGTTTATTCTAAATTTTATACATTATATACATATGCATTTTGTTAGATCTTACCATGGTTTTAATTCTCGAGGAAACATTTGACACCCCACTGTTTGGTCAATGGATCAGCTAGTAAAAGTTAACTAATGGACAACAAGACCAGCTTAATTCTCCATTTAATTTTTATTTAAAAAAATTTAAATCTCATAGCATGACCTTACTTTATTAAACCTTTAGTTTGAATTCAATTAAACATTTTATTTAATTCACCTAAAGAAAGAGATAATTAATTCAAACAGTTTACATTTATTAGCAGAATAGGTCAGATAAATAAGTCAAATACATATTTCCAATATTCTCTGCAATAGAAATCAGGATTAGAACAGCAGAATTCCCAAAAACAGCCTCTCTATTCTTTCTCGATGTTCACCACCCATCAGCACTCCGACCCCGTCAAAAGTTAGTCAGAAAAATGTCAAATTCTTTGTACCAAGGAAAAACCGATCAGTCCGACAACATGTCGTGGTGCGAAAAGTAATTCAAAAGCAAGCTTTTTTTCTCTCTTCCGAACGACCTATTTTATACCCTTTTTCCCTAACTATCTAACTAAATTTGAAACTTTTAGGGTCCGCATTCAATTCTCATTGGTCCATTCAAGGGGTGGATGAGGATAACCTCATCTCCTCATTGTCCATATTTCCACCTAGTCATAGTTCTAAGCACAATAAAGTTCAGATTGTTCGTTATAGCATTTTTTCACCCTTGTCCTTTAACTTGTCACTTCTCAGTACTTTCCCAGGCTCACAACACAGACATCTTAACTTGACACCATTCTGCTCTTCAGGCCACGCCGACCTTGATACCAGTCGCACAGGCACAGACTGCTTGCACATCTCTCGAGCATAGTCGCGCATGCGTAGATAGACCTTCTCTTGGAGTTTCGCAAACCCTCCATGTTTTATTAGGCCGCATGGGCCATAACGGCAACTATCATAGAAACAAACACAATTAAACGTTGGATTTCAAAGTAAAACTCTTCTGTTTACCTCCCTCATTCTAAGTTTACCTTGTTATGTTATGTTATGTTATGTTAACAATAACTTATAAAGCGCACTAACACCGATTGATTTCCTGGCGCTGACAGAGACAGAGGACGTGGCTGGCCGAGGAGTTAACTGAAATTTATTGAAATGCTTGTGTGTAAAGCCAGGTTTTTAATGTTTTCCTGAATGTCAGTAGGTCTGAGCAAGACAGAATTTCCAGGGGGAAACTGTTCCACAGACGATGAGCTAGTGTTCCAAATCTGCAGCCGCCAGAGCGTTTAAGTTTAAACAATGGTATCTGTAAGAGACCCAGATGGGTAGAGCGCAAATTCCGAGACGGGACATGCTTGATGACTAGTTTGTCAATAAACTTTGGTCTCTTACTATGGAGGGATATTGAAAATTATACAGCCTGTCTTGAAAGTGCACCGCTGGGCCACAGGGAGCCAGTGGAGTTCCATCAGTAAAGGGGTAGCAGGTATCCATCTGGGTTGATTCAGAATCAGTCTGGCCGCATAATTCTGTACCATCTGAAGACGTTTCAAAAGGAAAAGGGGTAGGCCCAGGTAGACAGAATTTGCGTAATCCAGGTGGGAGATCACAGTCCCGATTACCACCTGAATATTGGCTTCCGATGTTAAGAGTCGCCGCAGTTTCCGAATTTTCCTAAGTTGGAGGAAGCACTTGGAGACCACCTGGCCTACTTGCGTTTTTAGTGAGAGATCACTGTTCAAGGTGACTCCAAGTGTCTTTGCCGAGGAGGAGGGGATGGGGGCTTGGCCTAAGTCAGACGGCCAGTAGTGTGGGCCCCAATACCTGGCTCTGTCTCCAGTAAGAACCAGCTCGGGTTTTTCCGGGTTCAGTTTTAGATGGTTCTGGTCCATCCAGGCTTGGATGAACCTCATAGTTGACTGGAAGTTAGAGATCGATACTTCGGAGTAGTCGATTGAAAAAATCAGCTGCAAATCATCTGCATAGTTAAACACCATTACTCGTTGATTTCTGAGAGCCTGAATTAAGGGGAGGATGTAGATGTTAAACAAGTGGGGTGACGGGGAGGAGCCCTGAGGAACCCCGCATGTGATGATTTGTTTAGTGCCGACTAGTTCTCCGAGTCGGGTTGCCTGGGAGCGGTTCTCCAGGAAAGACTTCAGCCAGCTGGCTGCTGTGCCCTGAACGCCGGCCTGGATGACACGGTCGATCAAGATGGAATGATCGACCGTGTCAAATGCGGCCGACAAATTCAGGAGTACCAGGGGAAAGCATTTGTCTACGCCGTCTCGGAGGGTGTCTAGCACCGCAGTCACCACCGCCTCTGTTGAGTGGGCGGGGCGAAACCCGGCCTGATGTGGGTCGAGGCAGTTGGATTCCTCCAAGAAGTTAGACAGGCACTTGGCTAGGTGCGCCTCCATTCCCTTTGCAAGGAAAGGAAGTTGGGAAATCAGACGGTAGTTTGCCTTACAGGTTGTGTCGGCCCCGGGTTTTTTGAGGAGTGGTATGACCGTGGCTTCCTTGAAGGCCAAGGGCACTAGACCGGAAGATAATGAGTCATTCAGGAGAGTATAAGCAGGGATGGGGAAAGCCGAGAGGCAGTCTTTTAAGATGTAAGGAGGACATCTGTCTGACGGGGCTCCGGATTTAATTCTTACTAGTAGTTCCTGGAATTGTTCCGGAGTAATAGGAGGGAAGCTACTGAGGATGCTAGTGTAGTTGGTGGTAGCTGTTAATAAGGGCTGTGGGACTCGAGGATTGTGGAGTGCTGGCTTTTATGTCTGCTATTTTCTCGATAAAATAGACATTGAGCGAGTCACAGAAAGTTTGTGTCTGAGTTAAATTGGGACGCACACTATCTAAGTTTGTTAACTCGTTAAAGATAGAAAAAATGTCTTTAGATCTGTTGGTCGAGTTAAGGATACGAGCAGAGAAATAAGCAGATTTAGTGGAAAGAATGGACTTCATATATTCTTTCCTAGCCGTAGTCAATTTGCTCTTTAAGTCTGGGGCATAATTGCGACGCCATTGTCGCCCCAATTGGCGAACGGCCAATTTCATTGCTTTTAGCTCAGAGGTGAACCATTTTTGGGCGTCTGCTCGCCGGGCAAGTTTGACTGACTTAAACGGGGCATGGGTGTGGCTGGCTGCTTGTAGCCAGCCGGAAAGGTTGGCTTCCGAAACATTAATATCGGAGTGGGAGGAAGGGATGGTGGTGGCCAGTGTCTCAAGGAAGGCTGACCTGTCTAGGGAATTCCATTTCCTCGCTTGTCCTCCTGCTGTTGTGGCGGTTATCCCAGGAGAGGAATAAACAAGGTTAAATTTGAGAAGGGAGTGATCAGACCATAGGCAAGGGATTATGGTTGGAGTTGTAACTATTGAGGCATTAGCCCAGATCTGATCTAAAATATGACCTTTGCATTGGGTGGGTGCTAACACTCGTTGTGTGAAATTTAGGTTCGCAAGGAGCTCCGTAAGTTCCCTCGAGTGAGGACCTTCCAGGGGGTCATTGAACCGCTGATACCTACTACATCAACCATCATGCTCCGGGGTCACACGCTGATGGGACGAGCGGTGTGCGACCTCATTTGGAAATACTATTTATACAGGCTCCCTTGATCCGGTAAAGGTGACGACCTTGAGATTCCGCACCTGCGCGCCATAAGAGGTATCTGGACCTACGAATATTTTCGGCAGCCCATGCAGCAACCCCGTGCACACGCCTAATCCCTGCTGACGAGCGTTAATAAACGCGAAACACGTGTCCAGGGATGGCAAGCACATCAGTGAATACCCTCAAGATTCAAGACTCGGGTAAAAGCGCACCCGCTGATACCTACTACATCGACCATCATGTTCCGGGGTCACCCGCTGATGGGACGAGCGGTGTGCGACCTCATTTGGAAGAACCAATAATTGAAGTCCCCTATCAGGACAATCCTGGTGTTGTCCATGGCCAGGTTTGCGATTTGCTCGCTCAATGCGAGAGAAAAGGATGGCATGGGGATAGGGGTCTATACAAGAGAACACAAGCCACCGTAGTATGGGAGGTAGTGATTACCTAGCTCAAAGCCACATACATGCGTTGTTTTCTCACCATTCTCTGTCATTTCTGCCACAATTATACTTTTAAGAAGCATACATGCATAGCCTTTCATTAGATTATATAGCATTTCCGCACTATATTAGTAAGACAGTTTCACATAATTAATGTATTACGGTTTGCAACATGAGCAAATTAGTATCCCACATGTATTTGTGTGTGTGTGCTTTCTATACTACATTGGTTAATTTAAAACCTTCACGATTAATACATATTACAGTTATGGGTAGGTGACTTCATGAGGTGTATACAAAAAAAAAGATTTTCACCCTCGCTCCATCCGATCCAAGCCCTGCTAGCGTTGGGACTTTGGCTTAATATTCTGGATATGGCTCGAGTATGAACTCTTGTCTGTGGTGAGACCAGACTTGGCTGCAAGTTTCTGGAAGACCACTGTGAAGGATGGAGCTGCAGGCCAAAATCTGCGTAGTGTTTCTAGAGATGTCCAGATTTAGGCTAATATCACCAAAATCCCCCACTTGGTGTTATACAATCATAATCCACAGTAGGCCATTATTTACCTTCTGTATTTGCCAACACATTCTAATGGGTCAGGAGCGCCACTATCTTCAAGGCTAAATAGTGCTTCCAAACCTATTTAGCCTGTAACTTAGTCTTAGACTAAAGTGTAACCTCCGGGGATGCACATGTACTTACACTAATGAAGTTTGAAGACCACTGATGAGTGATTTCATAGTTAACAAGTATTTTATTTGAAGCCAGTAGTCTAACATGTTTTCTTTCTCAGTTCACCTTACAGCACACAGCTATGAAAATTACTTTTATCAGATTTCACCAAACACAGCATGCATGTATAATATATAGGACCCTTAATAATAAATGGTAAACACCTTCTTGCTTCTTCCATTTGAGAAACATGTTGTAGACTCTGTGTGTGCAGAAACAATGAGTAGTCAATGAGTGCCTGAAAATAATGATATGTGGAGTACTTCAAAAGGCCATTGCCATTTACAAGCTTGGTTACCATGTGGTCAAAAATGAAATTGCCATTTTGAAAGAAGCTGGTCTGAAGTCTACATCTTTGACTGTCTGAAACACTTGGAGCTGAGCCCAAGTGAATGTACCTTTGTTGTAATGAATGTGCATTGAAACATCGTAAATTAATTCTAACAAAGAAACACATTTGACCCAATGAAATACATGTAAACACATGAATGTTCAACTAGTACACAAAAGACTATGCATTCAGACCAATGAATCTTCTTTGGTAGAAACAAATGTACAATCAAAAAGTACCTGTGCAACATTATATCTACATTGAACTGAACAAACCGTAGAAGTCGTCAGTCATTCATAAAAACAGTACCGTGGTCGCAAACGCTACACTGAACAAATGTATAAAAACACATATTCACACCTTGTAATTCTTTACTGTGTGTTCTAGAACTACTTAGTCACTGTCATTCACGTAATGGCAAGTTTTTCCAACTGGAATTAAAAGTACAATAGTTGCACAAGTCCATACTTAAAAACTAATCTCAAAGGTAAAGAAATACAGTATTAAGGGTAAAAAAAATCTCAAATGTACTGAAATACAGTAGTTAAAAACACACCGTTCTATGCAAAACAAATATTTCAGAATGTTCACCAGCACTCCACAACCTCACTGTCTGCATTATTTAGGAATAATTATGGTTTCTTTATAGCACTATGATGTGTTTTCTTTAAAGCCTCCTTTGTGAGTGGTCTCAGTACTTTTGTGACTTATGGTTAGTTGTGTATGGCAGTCTACATACAACATTGCATCCATCGTTTTGTATGAATCGTTTTGTTTTTTCCACTTAACAAAGTTACAGTAAATTGAACTTTAAATAGTGATTTGCACAACATATTTTCCCAGCCTTTTTTGTGGCACTGCAATTAACATGTCTAGTCATCCTAATGATGCCCATTTTATTAGTCTCAGAATGATAAGATCCCATGTTGGCATTCAAATTTGTGTCCTGAAGGTCACATATACATGAAGAAAGTGCAGTACTGGTGCATGAAACCATCTTCATACACAGGCATATCATGTAAACTAAGAAAAATGATCAATAGGAATGTTTTAAATTAAATATATGGAAATATGAAAAATGTGTTCAGTCACTTTTCATTTATTTCTCGGGTAGCTGCACATGTTAAGAATGGCCTCTCAGAATTTAGAAAATAAATCAAACGACTAAAGATTCATAATCTATTTGTAAGCATCTTTCTGTTCTTGCAGAGACAAAATACTATGAGTTTGTATCAGTCTTTGTGTCTTAGCTACTTTATGATGGAGAGCTTGTCTTTTGTTGTAATGAGTGTCGCAAGTCCCACCTGTCCCCCTTCCACTGTTTATTTGAAGATTGGGTGGTGTGTAATCAAAGCAACCTCTGTCTCTGCTGTCTTCACACCTATCCATAGACATTTCAAGTAACCAAAGTAGATGATGGTTCTCTTTCAAGCGAAGCAAGAATGAGGCATTGGTCAAACTAAAGCATGAGCAAGAATTGGCCTTTTTCACCTACTGAGTTTGCCAGTGTTTTTTGACACTGTACAGAAAAGGTGCCATGGTGTGAGAGCCCGTATCCCTATCATTACCTTTCTGACGTTTTGGTCATAAATGTGCCATTTTAATAATGCATTTTAATTTACGATTTAAAGTGGCACTTGCCACTTAGTGCAAAACGCACACACACTTGCGTGAAAGCACTTTTTAAAAAACTCAGCAACCTGCCAGCAATAAAGACTGCTGGACCCCCCAAAAAATTAAATAATTTAAGTACCACAAGGGGTGGGGGAGCAACAGAGGGCGGTTGGGTGGAGAGGGCAACAAAGAGGAGTTGAAGAGGGGAGCGTCAAATGAGCCCGGAGGGGAGGATTAAATACATTTTTTAAAAAAAAGGTTTGGATAGGGGATGCAGTGAAGGTGTTGGTGATGAAAAGGGAGCAAGTCGGAACACATAGGGTTTTATAAACTTTATTTTCCATTTTCTAAGCAAAAAAAATAAAGAGGAAAATATACAATATGAAAACATTAAATGATATTTACCCAACATCTGAAAATCATATTCATAAAACATAATTAAAAATCTTGAGGACCGAAGATAAATGAGAAGAAGAAAAAAAAATTATTATGCGATACATGTACACTAACCACACCAAATATACAATACTCAAAGAAAGAAGCAATAACAATACAATACTGCAGACAATAAGCACTGTTAAACACGAAGACCAAAAATCAAATAGGTGGATGTGCAACCTCAACCCTGTTGTAACCACCCCCAACTCCAAAGGGAGCTACCCTACACCGGAAGGGGTAATGCCGGACTGTAACTGAGAATCCGGAGTCAGCTGGAGTCGGGATACGAAGTCCCTATACGGGCCCCAGATGTCAATAGGCCTGGAGGAAGTGGGGAGTATGGTGCTGAATTCCTCGCAGTTCACGTTGCAGAATGCTAAGCTGTTCAGCCAGGCGCTAAGGGTGGGTGCGCGCTTGGAACCCCAGAGCAGTGCTATCTCCCTTTTGGCTAATAGAAAACCTAGAGCCGCTAATTTATGAACCTTCTTTGGGAAGTGTTCAACATATCCCAACAGCGCTATCTCAGGTGTGGGAAGGAGTGGCATGGACAGTATATCCCCAAGAGTAGAATGGATGTCCAACCAGTACTGGTGTATTTTGGGGCAGGTCCATGACAAATGTGCGAAATCAGCAAAAGGGGCAAGACATTTCAGGCAGTGGTGAGGGCGGGATTTGTCAATTCTGTGCGCTCGGGCCGGGGTGAAATACATCCTGCGAAGGAATTTGAACTGAATCAGTTTGTGGCGGCTATTCAATGAAACGTCTGTAGTGGTTTTACAGCAATATGCCCATTGATCATCAGAGATAGGCCCACCCAGATCCTCCTCCCATGCAGCCCTAAGTCTAGTGTCATTGATTGGTATGAGTGCCCCACATTGTTTGTACAATTTGGAGATCAGGTGCGCGTTGGAGGGGCTCTGAATCACCAAAGTGAGGGGAGGTGTCTCATCAGGTGCCAAAGGAAAAGAGGGATAGCCCGCTCTCAAAGCAGAGCGGATCCGGGAGAGAACGAATGTGTCTATGAAGGAGCGGTCACCAAACCGAGCCTCCTCCGACACGGAGAATACATGTCCCTCTGGGAATAAGTCCCCAAGAGTGTGTATGCTGAATTTAGCCAAGGTGTGTTCAACCAAAACTTCCCCCGTAATGGGGAGAAGAGAAGCATGCCTGGCTTTCACCTTGTTGATACCCTGCCGGGGTATCTCACAGGGGAATACCAGGACGGGTTCCCTAAGCAAGCGCCTTGATACCTTCGGGTGATACGTGCGCTATATAAGTCGCAATACATTTACATTTACATTTACATTGTGAAGGAGGAGGGCCGGTGAATATAGCAGATAAGCCCCAAATATTTACGCAGCCGAATCCAGGCCCAGCATGTAGTGGAGACTGTTTGGATATCACTGGGATCACGGGGAAAACCAGCGGGGAGCAACGTAAGGAGTTTTCTCGGGAGGACCAGATCTGCCTCTGGTCGTAAATATGGAATGCGTACATCCGAGTGGAACCAGGCATAAGCGTAGGCGCATTGCGCAATCAAATAATACAAATAAAATCCGGCACACCTAGCCCCCCTCTGTCTGGTGGCAGAGTCAATACCTTCCAGCCGACCCGGGGTGTCCTGTCACCCCATACCAGGCGAAGCAGCAGAGCGCGAAGTTGCGTGAAAAATGCCTTGGTTAAAGGAACAGGAATATTATTAAAATAATATAAGAAGCGGGGCAACACTATCGTCTTAATAATAGCGATTCTACCCGCCATGGATAAGGGCAAGTGAAGCCATCGGGAGACCTGTGATTCCAACTGGTCAATAGCGGAGCCATAGTTAAGACGGATCAACGATGCAGTGTCTAAATGGATGTGGATACCCAGGTACTTAGTGAAATCAGCACACCATTCTAACGGATATTCAAATGACCAAGGTGTAGTGCAGGCCGTGATGGAAAATGACTGATTTGTGCCAAATGATATGAAGCCCAGAAAACGTACCGAAGCGTATAATTTCACGAATCAGGGACGCCAAATTATCTCGGGGCTGTCGGACGTATAATACCATGTCATCTGCGTACATGGACATCAACAGCGGACCGGTGCGGAATTGCAACCCGCGCTGGTGGTGGTTCTCTTGAAACTGCCTAGCCAAGGGGTCCATGGCCAAAATGAATAAGAGAGGGGAGAGGGGGCATCCCTGCCTAGTGCCCCTTGATAGTGGGATAGGGTCAGATAACGTACCATTAAGACGCAACCCGGCAGTGGGCTTAGTGTATAACAGAGTGACCGTGGCTACAAAACACTCAGGCATTCCCATTCGGCGCATGACTGAAAGAAAAAATGGCCATTCCAGGGAGTCGAAGGCCTTTACCGCATCCAAAAGGATCGCGGCGGCCGAGGTAGAGGGATCAATACGGTGCAACACCGTGAATAAGGTACGGAGATTAAGGGAAGTGGACCTATGCGGGACGAAACCAGATTGCACCGGGGAGAAGATGGATTCCATCAGGAGCGACAGTCTGATGGCGATGACTTTGGCTAAGATCTTGTCATCAAGATTTAACAGTGACAGTGGTCTGTAAGATCCACATTGCATGGGGTCTTTCCCAGGTTTGGCACTAATATGATTACAGCTTCACGAAATGTCGGGGGGAGAATGCCAGTCTCTAGGGACTCCGCATAAACCACGACTAAGCGCGGGACCAGATGGTCCTTGTACGCTTTATAGAAATCGGCCGAAAAGCTGTCCAGACCAGGGGCAGAAGACGCACGAAGGGCATCGATCGCCTCATTGATACTGTCGGGGGTAATGGGGGCCAGGAGGAACTCCTGCATGTATCGTTCCAGATATACCAGAGCCACTTCAGATAGATAATCTTCCTGACCACGGAGATCTCCGGGAATGCGCGAAGTATAAAGGGTTTTGTAATAAGTAAGAACCAGGTCACAGATCGCGGGGGTAGAATAAACCGGCGAGTTGTCAGGTCCCGCCATCGAGACGATGCACGTGGGGACTCTGGGGGGGCGTAGCGTATTGGCCAAGAGGCGACCGGGTCGCTCGCCCTCCCCATACCTCCGAGCCACGCAATGTTTATTTAGGAACGACAGCTCCCGATCAGCCACATCCCGGAACTCAACACACAGCTCCAGGCGGAGAGCAGAAAGCGAGTCAGAGGGGGAAATGAGTAACTCGCGGTCTGCCGCCGCAATTTTCTTTTCGATCTGATCCAAAGTGGTACGCATATCGCGAAGGACCCCGGTATGTTTAGAGATAAACTCCCCTAATGTACGCCTTAAATCCCTCCTATAAGACCGCCCATGTGTCGACAGTGCCCGTGTTAAGTTCGAAATAATCTTCTATGGCACGTCTAACTTATTCATTGAAAACGGGGTCTAGGGGGGCGGAGCTTGCCGGCAGAGATGGCGGACGTGTGATCCCCGAGCTCTGCGCTGCTGACTGCCAAAATCCTAAAATAATTCTGCATCGGCTAACTCTCAACCTGCCCAGAGAGCGACAGAAGGTACCCGCACCGCTCAGGCGTACAGAAGGAGCCGGCTCGGGGCTTTGAAGATCCGCTGTGCTCGCTGATCGCGGAGACGAGCCTGACCACGAGCGAGACCGCGACCTCGCGTGAATCAGACGCCGGCAGACATGCTGCGGCGTGCGGGCGTGTGTGCTGACTGGGCCCGATGAGCCCTGCGTCCACACAGAGTGAGTTACAGGCGGCGGGGGGGCAGCGTCCCCCACCATGCACCTCCCCCTACACAACATAGCGCCTGGAGCACTGAGGGCCCACGGAGGACTATTCGATTGGACAACTGCACCGTTGTAGGGGGGAAGCCTCCCGGCACTTGGAGATCGGCCCGGCTCGGCGCTGCCTGGCCGTGCGGGCATGGGGGAAGTGAGGCATACAGCGAAGGGACGCTGATACCCGTCTAATAGTAGATCCTGGCACACCATGACCCCATACCTGGGTAATTAACCACGTCTGTCGCGGCACTCAGTGACTTGCAGATGTCTGATGCCCCCCCTCCTCCGCTCATTTGGTGGTAAACGGTGAAACTGAGCGTCAGAGCTGGCGATCTAAGCCGATTCCAGGTAGAGCATTGGCCCACGTCCATTTGTCGGAGAGCCTTTGGGGTTGATCCTGCGGGGGTGACCTCAGTTACGGCCTGGTGAAATAGCGTGCTGCCGGAACTCTGTGACTTCAGGGGCATCATAGCGGCCAGAGACCCCTGGGCAGACCTCGCTACCACTGCACGAGGAGGCTTCCACCCCCCTGGTGAGCTACAGAGGGCACTGACGATGGACTTGCTGCGCGGGGCTCGTTAAGTTACACAGTGGTACCCCCCATTGACAGCCCGACTCGATAGAAGCCAATTTCATCGACTCCCACCAGGTGAGGACTGCACGGCTGAACGTAGACATGGGGAAGGGGGACAAAACTCATAGCAAACTTCCATTGGAGCATCGACGCAACAGACCCCCCCGAAACTCATGAGGCGAACAGCGTTGACCCGGCGAACGGAGCGGGGCACACTTGATTATTCCGACATCAAATCAATGCTTTTGGCCATGGAGAAAGGCCTACAAGACAGCATGGCCTCGATTGGCACTAAAATAGAAGCCCTCACTTATCGAATGGACCGCATGGCGGAGCGCGTTGATAAACATGCGGAACTCTTAGATATGTCTGAAAGGCGCCTCACAGAGGTTAAGGAGGTTCAAACAGAGCTGGACGTTGACCACAAGAAAATAGGCAAACTTATGCAAGCGCTTCAAGAAAAGACTGAAGATTTGGAGACCCGCTCGCGACGCTCCAACATACGCATCACGGGGGTTCCGGAGACGACACAAACTGGCGCCATGGAAAAATTTGTTGAGAAGCTCCTTGTCACGTTGCTGGGTGAGAACGCCTTTTCGCAAATGTTCATAGTGGAGCACGCACACCGCTCACTTGGCCCGCGCCCTCGCCCGGGAGCCCCGCCGCGGCCTATCATCGCCAAGCTCCTAAACTATAGGGACAGGCATGCGGCCCTCCGACTGGCCAGGGAGAAGAAAAAGTTACAGTTCGATGGCTCAGAAATCTCCCTATATCCGGATTTTACGGCAAAAGTACAGGAGGCGCGCAGGCACTTTGCCCCATATAAGAGTCCACTTCGGGAACTTGGGCTAGACTACGCCATGCTGTACCCCGCGAAGCTGAGTGTCAACCGACAGGGGCATTCCCACATCTTCATGGACCCGAAAGCGTTACAGCAGGCCCTGAAGGGATGGTCCAAAGAACATCGTAGAGACACTAACAGCCAAGCAGAAGGCGAAGACAGCCGGAGCCAGCTTGAGGAGCAGGATTGAAATGTCCCTATAACCGGCAGGCGGAGATCCAGTATTGACAAGTGAATGCTGGCCATTTTGACTATTCCGCGTCATGGATTTCTGCTGAGGTTGACACCCACTTAGCCCCTTGATCGTGGGCTAGTAAACTTTTTCCTGACGAAAGACTGGGGAACCGATGGAACTGTCTGTGGGTAAGATTACACTGGTATGCGAGTCAAGCACTAGGATCGCTCAGAGGGGTTGGTTAAGAGACCGCTGGCCAACAATAGATTAAAGGCGAAGTATAGGCGAGTGAAGCTGCTTAGGATTCCTACTCTTGCCCAGTACAGGATCTCTGATAATTAACGTTACAACATTCCTATTAGCCGATGTTAGATATGATGCAGCAGGGACCGGAGTGGGGTATAGGCAGGCGCTGTAATCAGCTCACCTGTTTTGTGCCTGGCGACCTTGGCCCCGCGCAACTTGCACCTCGAATGCCGGATGAGGGGTTCATCATTTTGGAATAAAGTTGGGAGGGGGGAGGAAGGCATTCATTCATGCGAGGCCTTGTTGGGGTTGGTCTGCTGTAGGGGGGGGGTGAAGGGTTTTTGGGGAGGAAATGTTCAGTAGTTGATGGGGGGGTGTTATATCTGACTTCCGACAAACCACAGATCTGGGACACGAACGTGACATTCGCTCACAGGGCACAAACGATACATCTAAATGGCTGACACAACTAACGAGGATAACATTACGCACACTCCCAAGCTCAGGGCCCTCACATGGAACGTACGCGGCCTAAATGACTACCGTAAAGTTAGGAAGGTCATTAGCTACCTCCAGCGCCATCACATAGATATAGCCCTACTGCAAGAGACCCACCTTCCTATGGTCAGTAATATGCTACGCAGCAGAGGGCTAGCGGGCAATATAGCTGTGGCAGCCTTCACGTCGCACGCCAGAGGCGTGCTAACCTGGGTGAACCCAAAATCGAAACTCAACATACAAACCCTGAGAGCAGACGCTGAGGGCAGATTTGTCATCTCCAAATGTATTGGACCTGGCTTGGAACTTGTGGTTATTAACACATATGGCCCTAACTATGACTCTTCCAATTTTTTTCAGACCCTAGCTGCCATGGCCAGGCAATATGATGTAAACAACCTCTTATGGGGCGGGGACTTAAACCTGACTCTGGATCCCGCACTGGACAGGTCGGCTGGCCCCCCATGCAGACCCTCGGCAGCCGCCTTGACGATGAGTAGTGCATTAACAAGCACAGGTCTGGAAGATATATGGCGATCTCGTGACCCGGGAAAGGGGGATACACACACTACTCTGCATACCACGACATCCACACCAGGATAGATTACTGGCTGGCACCCACTTCTAGGCTAGGACAGATAAGAGACTGCAAGGTCCTTCCTAGAACCTTGTCTGATCACTCGCCTGTGCTCTTAGAAATGAACATCCCAGGTAAGACCATACCGCCCTTCACGTGGAAATTTCCCCCCTATTCACTTCTAGACACAGCGTTCAGAGCAGAACTCGCGGAAGCCATCGATGTGTTCTTCGAGACCAATGTGGGCTCCGTGGACAGCTTTCAGGTGGTCTGGGAAGCATTTAAAGTATATATAAGGGGTATAGCAATGTCTAAACATTCTGGAGTACTCAAATCAATCAGACAGAGACTGGCTGACCTCGAGCGACAACTATCTGCCCTGGAGGGAAGACAGAGTAGGCAATCAAACAGTACAGTGGATGAGGAGATAAAGACACTACTCGCTTAATACCATGATGAAGCAGACAGGGAAGTGAAGCATATGAGGAAGTATGCAACTCTAGGACATATGGAGAGGGGGAAAGACCTAGCGCAGTGTTGGCCAGGATATTGGGTGGGAAGAGAGGGCAACAACATATTTCTGAGGTAAAATCCGAGGACGGGGAGGTGCTCACAGAGGAAGCTGACATAGTGAATGCTTTCAAGGCCTACTACGCTGAACTATACACGTCCAAAAGCGGAGACCTTGAGGAAGATATTATAGATTACCTCGACCACATCGACATACCCACACTGACGAATACGCATAGAGAATTCCTTATGCTCCGCATAGAGGACGACGAAATACTAGAAGCCCTGTCGAGTATGAGATCTGGCAGCGCACCGGGCATAGATGGCCTCACAGCGGGGTTCTACAAGACTTTCAAAGACCAGTTGCTTCCCCACCTCTCTGCGCTTTTTGACGACATCTGCGTGGAGGGCAGCATGCCACAATCCATGAGGGAGGCACTTCTGGTCACGATACCGAAGCCGGGCAAGCCCCGTGATGAGTTTAGTTCGTACAAGCCCCTCTCGCTGTTGAACGTGGACACTAAACTGTTCGCTAAAGTGTTAGCTAACCGCCTGGCACTGCTTGCACCTCGGCTGGTTACGCCTGAATAGGCCGGCTTTATCCCCAGCAGGAACTTGGTATATAACATCTGTACAGTATTAGGTACGATACAACACGTACAACAAGATAGGAAGGCACTAGCAGTATTCCTCGACATGGAAAACGCCTTTGACTCCGTAGAATGGCCTTTTATGCGCTTAGTGCTGCAGCGGATGGGACTAGGACAGCCATTTCTTCAGATGATAGGAGCCCTGTATAACCTGCCGCGGGCCCGACTCCTGCTGGGCAACCTGGTCACTGATTCATTCCACATCAGTAGAGGCACCAGACAAGGGTGCCCATTATCGCCCCTTCTGTATGCCCTGGTGACAGAACCACTAGCCTGTGCACTACGAGAATACCATGGCAATGAAGGCATAGGCTTCCCCAGGTACAAGATTGTGGTGTCAATGTATGCAGATGACACCTTGCTGTATGTCCGCGACCCAGACAACAATCTCACTTGTGTGCTGAGAGAGGTGGTCCGCTTTGGTGCCCTATCGGGCCTTAAGGTCAATTGGTTGAAGTCACTGGCCTTCCCCCTAACCCCTATCACACAGAACATTGAAATGGAGTATCCACTGCAGTGGACTACAGACACGGTCTGATATCTAGGGGTGCACCTCCATTCTGATTCAGAGGTCCTATTTAGGGCAAACTATGGCACATCCATTAGCAGGCTGGAGGACGACGTTGAGGTGTGGTGCAGGCTCCCACTCTCCCTTCTGGGACGGATATCTATAATGAAAATGGTTGTACTGCCCAGACTGCTGTTCCTATTTATGACCGATAGTACTCCCTAAATCCTTCTTCCAGCGACTACAGCAGCTCATGGTGAAGTTGGCATGGGCAGGGAAACAGCCTCGGGTCAAGTGGACACTACTCACCTTGCCCTATAGCTCGGCGCCCCCGACCTGGAACTTTACTAGAGACTGGCCCAGGCCGCGCACCTGCATACTTGGCTCCATGGAGATCGCACTATTCCGCATGTTCGCATGGAGACACTCTTTGCCAGACCTCTGTCACTCCCGTCCACGATTTTCCAACTGATGGATCGAAGGACTGGTGTACTTGACTCAATCGCGGCCACAAATCACGCCTGGCACAGCCTCTTACAGGTGCAGGGCGGTGCTCTGTTATACTCCCCTATAATGCCGGTAGACTGGGCTAGATGGCTACCTCCTATCAAAGAGAAAGGGGTGATCCTAGCATTACATAAATTGAACGTCAAAACGGCAGGTGATCTGTTCCGTGACGGAGTAGTCAAAACTTGGGAGCAAGCAACGGCCAGCGATGAGGCTCCACCACTCCTAACGCGCTTCCAATTTCACAGGGTGCGTTGCGCTTTTACTGACTTGGTGGATGAAGATATGGCGGAACCACCTGAAGTTCCGGAACTTACGCACGTTATAAAGACGAAGTCTCCCCAAAAACTACTATCTAACCTATATAAATTGTCCCAAGCGCATAGGGAGCACACATACACCAAAGCGCGGCTGGCATGGCAGACGGATCTGCAGACAGTTATCGACGACGACATGTGGCGATACTGTTGCACCAACACCAGGAAGCTTTCACTCAATGGCAGACACAGGCTGGTACATTTCAAGTTTCTAAACAGGGTGTACTACACTCCGGCTAGATTGCACAGGTATGGCCTTCGATACACAGCAGACTGCGAAAGATGTCATGCCCCAGACACAGGGTTCCTACACCTGGCATGGCAATGCCCGGGAGTGTGGGACTTCTGGGACAAGGTCTTTGCCGACATTAGCAACATAGCGTAAATAGGCCTCACGCCTGGCTGGCTCTCCTAGGGTACACGAAAAAACTTCCCAGGGCTGCACGGAGACTGGTAGACATGGGTCTCCTCATGGCCCGGAGAGTGTTGGCATGCTGCTGGATGAGAGGCCCCACCCCCACACTTAAGCGCTGGACGCACGACATGCTGTATTGTTGCACACAATCCGAGAACTACAGTGAGCTGCTCCCCCCTACTAGCTGACCGAAAAACTTCTCGGGGCTATATCAGACGTACCTGAACAACCAAAAAGACACACACACCACTGAGGAGGCCCGGGAGCACTCGATAACCACAGCATGGACGGGTACAATATTAAGGCACCCAGGGCTGGGACTACTTTTATACCATGTGACATGCCCACCTACAGAGGGCGGGGAGTACAGTAACTCATTTACGTATGCATCACTGTATGTATTAAGATTGCCGCTTGCCCACCAGTGGGTTGTAGGCTAAATGGCTGTGTAAACACCGGAGAGAGAATAGCCACGTTGTTGTCCGTACTAGATATAGGGGGAAAGTCAGATCGGCGGGAGGGGGGATTTGATGACTGTAACGAATTGCATATTGTTAATCCAATAAAGAAATTATTTAAAAAAAAGAAAACGGGGTCCAGCAAAGCCCTCCCGGGGAAGCGCCATTGTCTCTCATAACCCCCTTCCCGGGGAATAAACAGTTGAAGAAGAACCGGGCAGTGATCGGAAAGAGTACGGGGGAGAGTCTGCAACGATCCCAACCAGCCAGCAACTACAGGGGAGACAGCCAGTAATCGATCCTGGTCCAGGTGTTGTGGAACCCAGAGTAGTGAGTGTAAGCCGGATGTTGTGTATGCAGGTGGGATTCAATGTCCACTAAGGAATATTGCGTGCAGATCTCACGAAGGGCCAGGAGGGAATGTGACTGGGAGTCGGGAGTGGAGGCTGTGCTGTCCCTAGAATAGTCCAGGAGAAGTCCCCTCCCATTATCAGCAACCCCGTGTCAACAGTAAGGAGATGGGTCAACAAGGAATTATAGAACGAGGGAGAATCAGTGTTCGGGACATACACACACACACAAGTGAAACCCTATGACCCATCAGTTGACCGGTGACAACCAGGAACCGGCCCTCGGGGTCTCGCAGTGTGGCATAGTGTGCAAACTGAATTCTTTTATGTACAAAGATAGCAACGCCACGTGAATATGAACTATAAGCAGAGAAATACCTGTGTGGACCCCAACCGGAGGCCATAGAGTTGGCGCCGGTGTCGGCCAAGTGGGTTTCCTGTATAAAGAGGATATCAGCCTTATGTCTAGCTACATAATTCAAACCTTGATGGCATTTCCTAATATTATTCAGACCACGAACATTCCACGCTAATAACATAAGCCCGGAAGGACCGGGAACATTACCTAACTGCACCATGTCTGCAATACAAAGGGAGGGGCGTCAGTGCAATAGCGTACCACATCGTGAAAAACAATCTTCCTAATCGATAAACTAAAATGTTCATCCGAAAACAAAACACAACCCCCCCACCGCCACCCACCCACCCTCTCACTACCCAGAAAGAGGAACACCCTAACATTACCACCCAAAAAACAAACCATGGAGGCATTCACCATAGGGCACGGCAACGCCACGCCAGTCGGGCAACCGAACATCAGAACTATCAATAGTGGATAAATATGCAAACGAGCCAAAGTGTACAAAGTACTGTTAGAGCCGCTGAACAAAGCAAGCCTGAGCTCATCCGTTTCCCGCCTGGGAGAAGAGGTCCACGCTTGTTTGTGAGGACTGCAACAGTGGAGAGCAGGACCGAGGACTGCCGGACGCCCCATTTTTATTGTTCTTATAGTCTCGGAAAAATTCCTGTGCAGCATGTGGGGTGTCAAAGATCCTTGGCCTGCCATCGATGTCAACTTTGAGACGAGCCGGATACAACATGCCACTCATATCAGCCAGCTTCTTATCCAGGTCGTCAAAGCGGGCGTCAAGGGCCTTGAATCCAGCCCTCATCACAGCGATCATGGCAGCAGCCAGGGGGGACGAGTCCGTCTCCACCTGCTGAAGTGAGGCCTCCAGCGGATGCGAGGTGGGATCTGGAGGTTTGTCGAACTGGAGTTTGGAATGCCTGGGGTCCTTCTTGACCATCGTGGCGAGACCGCTATATCCAAGTTGCTTTGAAAAGTAACTACCCAAAGGACTACCACCAGGCCAGGTAGCAGGAGCGGCGGCGAACCTCTGGTCCCCAGGTCCGGAGCAAAGAACACCCACGTGGACAGGAGAGCAGGAAACGCCAGGGGGACCAACAGCGTGTTAACCGCGGCAGATGCCCCACCGGAGAAAGCAGCAGGTAGGGTCAGCACTGCAACATGAGGGGCCGACGCCGCGGTGAATAGCGGCGAAGAGAAGGTCCTGTGGCAGTCCTCTCTGGCAATCCAAATCACACCCACGTGCAGGAATGGCCGTCGTGCAGCTGTGCCACCAGCAGGACCCGAGGCTTAGAGTGGGCAAAATAGCAGGGTCAGCCGTCCGTAATGCACGCTCAGTCATCCCGGGCCCAACCGTGCAGTCGAACCCCTTTGGCGCACACAAGGGAGGCCCCAGCACCGGGAGAAAAGGAAGAGCAATAGAGCCCCAGTCCTACCGGTTACAGAGCGCCCCCTCGGGTGCCAAGAGGGGAGGGAACTCGAACGCCCCTCAACCCTGGCCCACCGTCAAACCCCGACCCCCACCCCAGCTCCAGGGCTCCTCGCCCGCCACCCGCACCCAAGTCCGGTCTGCACACCATATCCAGGCCCGGCTTCTGCAACGCGGTAGGCCCAAAAGGCCCGCAGGGCCACGCTGACTGCGGGGGCCCGGCAGGGAAGAGGAGACGGAGTAGCGGGACGCGGGAGCAGCCTCCGGGGCAGGCGGCGCAGGGAACGGCAGCCGGGCGGGAGGGTAAATAGGGCGAGGGCTCACCTCAACTACGGCGTGTATGGAGATAAGGCGGGAAGACCCAGTGCGGGGCCTGGCGGCATCCGGCTCTGACGCTGCCCCCGGGTTCACTCTCTCCTCAGCAGCGACATCAGACTGGGGCCTGGGGCCCGAGATCAGCGGGGGAGGATCTTGGCGGCTGTGAGGGCTCTAGCAATGTGGACCAGGGCAGCTGGAATCGCCCGACCGGCGGAGCTCTATTCGGATGCGGCCATCTTGGTCCCCCCGAAGCCAAGCCCCCTGGAACACATAGGGTTAGTGTAGATATTTGAGGAGAGGGCTAAGATAAAAACAACACATGGTGTAGTGAGGAGCAAAACACATGCACACACATGGACTACCAAAAGTAAAAGTAGTGCTAAAAGCCACTTTTTGAGGTGAAACCCTACCGTGATTATCTCTCCAAGATGAGGCCTGGTACAAAGATTCCCTGCCTGTGGTGGAGCCCAGAATGGGACCTAGACTTAATCTCTGTTTGAGGTTAAGACTGAACTTTGTGTCAGTGGGGCCAAGTACTAAAGTTCAGTTTAACTCTGTTGTAATGGAAGATGTTTTCACATCCACCGCATTACCTCTGAAGGTATGTGAACGTGCAGTCACCAGAGGATTTCCATTTAAAAAAAGGAAGTTAGGGCTTGAGGGAAAAAGCTTCACTTGCGTCCCACGTTTTTCGGTTTCGCCTGCCGAAGGCTGCGCTCTGCGCAGCTTTTCAGCGCAGGTGAAATCCTATGTTGACAATAAGCACTTCGGGAACGAACGTCCCCCGGCTCTCATTGGCTAGCTCCATAAATGGAGGCTAGCCATTGAGTGCCGGGTCTGTCCGTCAAGGCCGGACCAGATTCGGGGGCGTTCCCGAGATTTTTTCCCAGGGCGGAGTTACGTTTTTTCCCGTTCCCTCCCCTTTCACTGAAAGTGAATTCAGATGCGCTGTCCATTCCCGCCCCCTCCGTGTGCCTTTCCGCCCCCCCCTCGCTGTCCTTTGCACGTTTCCCGCCGTCCGTGTCCTCTCCCGCCCCCTCCCGCCGTCCGTGTCTTCTCCCGCCCCTCCCGCCGTCCGTGTCCTCTCCCGCCCCCCTCCCGCCGTTCGTGTCCGCTCCCGCCCCCCTCCCGCCGTTCGTGTCCGCTCCCGCCCTCCTCCCGCCGTTCGTGTCCTCTCCCGCCCCCTCCCGCCCCCTCCCGCCGTTCGTGTCCGCTCCTGCCCTCCTCCCGCCGTTCGTGTCCTCTCCCGCCCCCTCCCGCCGTCCGGGCCAGTTTCCCGACAAGAACTCCCCCGGTTGTGCTGTGCTGAGTTGTACCGCTCCCCTCCTCTACCTTCCTCTGCTAGTTAGACAGCACGCTCAACATGCCCTCGGTGCGCCTCCCTGCCACAGTGCGAGCGCGAGCACTGCCGCTGCCCTCTTTTCCCCAGAAAAGGAAAGGGACTCTGCTCGCTACTTTCTGGAAACTCCTCCGTGCTTCAATCGCAGCGGTCCATAGACTGATGTAGGGGGTTAGCGTCGCCCTCCGCTTTCCATGAGGGAGCGGACCGAACGAGTAGAGGTAAGAGTATCCTCTGTTTCCACCGTTGCCTTCACTCATTCTTGGTATTTGGGATTTATGACTGCTCTTGTTTGTCTCCGGTTTCATTGACTGCTTTTTCTTTTGGGCTCGTTTTCGATTTTGCGTTATATCCTTGAAGAAAAGGGAAAAATCAAATTACCTATGAGGTTCACATATCGATTAGGTAGGGTTAGGTATGGGTAAATACATGCTGGACGTTATATTTCACCACGATTTCTAGTTTTTTAATAGCCTTACTATAAACTGTATAGTGTGTGCACTTGAAGTACTAACGCGTATGTTGAAAAGGGTACATACGGCACGCTTTTCTTTTTTTCAAATAGAGAAGCCCGATTGTATTACCACACTGCCCCATCTTCTTCTGTTTTTTATCCCTCAACGCCTTCTTTGCGGCGTAAGAGAAATCGCTTTTAAACTACAAGACCCAGAATGCAAAGTGCTGGTAGCTAAAAGCCCGGAGTACCTAAGAGTTGCACATATGGCAGGAGGAGCGTGTCATGGGCTGCCCAACAGGACCACTGCCTACAATATGCAGTCTTACTCAGGCTAAAGACCTGATTTTTCTTTTCTTTTAGTTTTCTGTTTCTATAAAATGACTCCACTTCAATGTAAGTTCGTGGGCAAAATACATTTCCCCGATTTAGTTTTCATAATCTTCCCTCTTTCCTACTGCCAAATGCTGGTATGTATGCTACACATACTTAAGGGACATGTTGTACTTGATCGAACAGAAGATTTATGGCAAGCCGATTATCCCAATGGCCAGGCCTCGAAAAATCAACTCGCCCACTTGCTATGGCAGATTTTATAAGCGCCAACTTTTATTAGGGACTGCTGGCCAAGTCTGGGGAGATACTCCAGCTGCAAAAGAACAGGTGTTCGTTAAATCCAGAAAGTGAATGAGCAATAAAAGGTACCTTTAAGTCTTGTTACATTTGCTATGGCTTCAAAGACTGCCAGATATCAGCTTATATCTACTTACAAATTACTCTTTATTTTATCCATCGAGATCGTGTTTACAAAATACTCTGACTGCGCAGTCAGAGAAAGAAAAGTAAAGTGAACTGTTATGCTTTGTGAAATGTAAGGCTATAGGACTTCAGTTTCCTTCTAATATACAATTAAATTGATTGTAAATCACTTGTACACATATTTCAAAATTAATTCAGCATTTGAGAAACAAGTTTTTGTTTTAATTCTGCAGTGTGAAGGAAACAAATATTTTATTAGGATAGCTCTAACTTTTCCAAAGGCGAAACCATTGCATTGTAAATGCTTGTTTAGATTTTGTTTTCTAGGATGCAAAGCACGCTGATGTCACAGTAAACAAAAGTGAAAGCAGACTGTGCCAACAGTCACTGTCCGCTTTACCTTTGATCGGTGCTTCGAGGGCATAACTCCTCATGAGCACTGGATCGTTGCAGGGGGACAGCTGGAAAGGAGACATTGTTTCCTTTTCAGCTGCAGCTGTCCAATGTGGATTAGTACTTGGGGATCGCTCTGGTACTGCAATCCCCAGGCTAATATCCTTCTACTACACAGCAGGGATGTCTTTTTGGGAGAGAGAGGGGCAGGGTTTCCCCTGAGCTTGGGCTATGCTCCCACCAATCCCAAAAAGTAAATACAAAAAAAAAATCCTTCTGCCCAAGTGGGTGGCGGATTATAGGTGTGACGCCCAGTTGCCCCCATGGGGCCAGAACTGCCCACTGGACCCAGGGATTATTATTTAAAAGGGGGTGGAGCCTGCCCACCCTGATATTGTGCCATACCTCACCACAGAATGGGCCCAACAGTCTCTCTGACTCCATCCTAGTGGGTGGATTGTATAGGTTTACCTGCAGTCTGTATACATTCAGAGTATTTACTTAAAACTGTCCGTACTTTTCTCATGGCGCTTAAGTTGAGACAGATGGGTCAAAATATAGTAATATTCAATTTCTTTACCAAACTAGCTTGTACAGATACTAATCATTAATGCATAAGAACTATTCGGGAGCCTCTGTAGTGCGCTTATAGTAGTGATCAAATACAAGAGACTTGTCACAGGGCTTACCTCTCCAAAGTTATGAACTCCCTTTTGAGAAGTTATTCCGAAGGGAGAAATAAATGTAAAGTATATCTTGAGCCTACATTTGAAGGAACTTTGTGGGTCTTTAATCTTCATTTTTGTTTAAAAATACCAGCTTTGTCTCCAAAGCTGATTTTAAATATTAAGGTATGAACTAAAAAAAAAAAGTAGTTAGAAATTGGAACACTGTGCCATTTAAGAAATAAAAGAGGTCTAAATCTATATTCATTCAAAGGATGTGCGCACCAGATGGTTATGAGGCAGCTTCTCTACTGTTTGTTAAAAAATAATTTGGCAAAACCAATAGGTCTGTCTTGCCTATGCAAGGTCCATTGGCTTTGTGTTTTAGACCAGTTGCACAGCAGCCCGAGCTGCTTTTTCAAGATATCTTGCAGTCAAGAAAAAAAAAGCGCTGTGATGTGGCCTGCATTGACCACGTCACATCACTCTTTAATGTCATGTTGCATAGCATCCCATGCTGCTGTGCAATATGTTAGAAAAAAAGGCTTGGGAAAACAACACGTGGGAGGAGGGTGGGAGCCGAAACAATGGGAGAGTGGAAAAGTAACATGCGTGGAGGAGGAGTGAGGAGAAAGCACCAGATGGGGATAGCAATACGAAGAAGGGATGGGTGGGAGGGGAAAGAACATATAGCCTCAATCAGCGCGAGCATCAGACGGACACTAATTAAGTTAAATCAATCTATGCTTGGTCCATGCTCCACAGAAAGGAATGTAAGTGACAATTGGCCTCCGCTGGCCAATTTGGAGGCAGCGAAGAAGAGAGACACTGAAGCCAACAAATGGTAAGTAATGGGCGTGGGCTCCAAGCCCGTTTTTGTAAACAATACATCTCAGAAGCGAGAGTCCATGCAGTGCATGCTCAGTTGCAGGCTTGAACTACAAAGCACCAGGGCAAGAAGGACATTTGGTGGCACCATTGATCAGACTTATCAAGTCGGGCTCGTGCAGTTAGAGGCAGGCATGGCAGACTGGTTCAGCCACCATTTGTAGGTGTTGGAGTAGAATAGTACTCCTCCCTAAGTTGCAGAATTGGCACTGCAAAGAAAATAACAGCAATCTAAATAAAAGCCTTTGCGAAAACTTTAGGTCATAGCTAGTTTTCTTTAGTACAGCATAGGGGTACATGTACAGATGCACCACTCAGAAAGGGTGTGTTTCATTCAGAACTTAACTGGTGCCAGATTTGGAGATGGAGCACGGAGTGTATTGACCGAGTGTAGCATCCAAGAGTCTTTCTATCACACCAACTAAGTGTGCTTCTTCTGGAATAAATCTATTAGCATGATGCAGTGCGGTGTGGACCAAAGCAGTGAAGCTGGCATCTAGAGTGCTCCTTTGAAACACACAGCTACTCACTTTCTGAAAAGGGACCTTCGGTCCATTTCACAGATTCCTAAACAGCTAACACGTTTTCTTCTTGCTACACTGTACACAGCTAACCTAAAATGGTAAGTTGAATAGTTAGCCACCAGGAACCAAAAAGTTAATGCTGGAACATTTACTTGCCGATTAAAACATATGTAATGTCTACTCCACACTGTAAGGAGTTAAAGGAATTTCCTCAGTTCTCATCATAAAAATATCTGTGCCTAGGTTATAGAGCCACCATTCTGCATGTCACTTAACAAAAAATGTAAAGAAACCACGCAGCTGCCCCTCCGGACATTCGGTTTACCACACAGTACTCCTAAGACAGGACAGCCAGTGGGACATGCGCAAATGAGCGTGGCACAGCAAGGCCCGGTGGTGCACAGTGCACTGAATGGTCAGTTAACTGACTCCCATTCATTCCCATTACACCTACGTCTTTCGGTTTGTCCGACATTGCACTTCTTACAGTGGGTCCCACTGAAAGTCCACCTGTGAGGAGATTTTTGTCAGCCAACGTAGATTTTGTCAGCCATCCGTAAATGTGGGAGGGGGTCTACATTTAGCAGACCCTGCTGATTGTTACCACGTCTGTTGGAAAACGTATGCAGAGGCCAGCTGCATAATCAGGCACAATTTGTAGACTATGGAGAAGTCATGAAATATGTTCAGACAAAATGTAAAGCAGCAATCCCCCCAAAAAGTGCAGTTATAACCCACCCGAATGCTTAAAAACACTGTACCCAGGGTACAGCCGTACCTATTTGACATCACCAATGCAGGAATTTTAGAAGTAGGTTGAAAATCGTTTAAATGTTCACTTCCAAAGGGGCCTCCACCTTGGGATTTAAGGCCAGTGCCTCCCGGCACCCAGCAGCCTTGCCAACATTGGTTGACAAACTAAGGTAGCCCCATATCAGTATAGCACAGGTAGCACAATATTCCAATATTGTGAGATATCATTGCTCCTGGGACCACCATAACTGCCATGGTGTTGAAAGTTTTTTTCCCCACTGTTTGGTCTGGGCCAGATTATGGGCATTTTTTCACCAAGGTGGTGGTGTTTTTGGTTTTGCAAATATGGTACCTTGCCATCTGGGAAGACATGAAGAACACAGTTGACGGCAACGGGATTGCTGTGCTACTCCCCCTGGACCTCTTGGCTGCCTTTGACACGGTTGACCATGACATGATACAAAGAAGCCGGCATAGAGGGAAATGCTCTAGACTGGATTGCATCCTTCCTTCGAAACAGAACTGTCATCCATACCCCACCTTTCTCGTCCAAACCATACTTCACACAAAAGCTGGGGTCCCTCAAGGCTCTATCATCTCGCTCCTGCTGTTCAACACCTACATGAAGTCATTACCGGTACTGATCAATACATTTCACCTCACATGCTATAACTATGCAGATGACACGCAAATACTCCTTCAACTGGAATGCCCCAAAGACATTGGAAACTTACCAAATTTCACTTGTCTCAGAGCCATGGATGACTTGGAGCCATCTCAAATTGAATACTTCAAAAACAGAAATACTCACGTGTGGCCATTGGAAAAATTATGACCCGCTTGCAATTAAACGTGGATCTTCTGGCAACCGGTAACCAATGCAGGGCTTTCAAGGCAGGGAAGATGTGGTCTTGCTGTTTGGTATGCAAGAGTAGTCTGGCAGTCCGAATTCTGAATTTGTTGTAGTCTTTTTGTTGAGTGCACGCAAGTCTCATTCAGCTCGTGTGTTCTCGTGAGCATGAGCGTGACGTGTGTCATGCTCAAGATTATCTTATTGTGTTTTATGTTACCTCTGTTCTCTTGGGGAGAATGTGTATATTGGAGTATCTTGGGGATTCATAAACTGCTTGTACTATGTGCATCTCCTGCATTAAAGATGAGTCTCCAGCAACACAACCCTGCGTCTTTCTTCTTGCATTGAGGTTCCTGGAATACTTCCCTGAGGATATACTTCCTTCACTTTTCATGGTCGTTAAAGGTGATCGTGGTAGAAGCTATTTGCATAATCAAGTTTGGACAGAACAAGGGAGATGGTAGCTTGGACCTTGTATGGCAATCCCAAATGGGGAAGATTTGTCGCAGAGTTTTTATGGTTTGAATCTTTTTATTGAAATTGCAGAGAAAACAAGACAACAAGACCTCAGTCTTTTCTTCAGGCTTCGCAATACAAACTCCGGTTCAATAAAGACAGTCTTGCTCAGTACGTGCTAGGAGTTGGTCAGCAGTACAGGTCTCGTACAACACCACAAAACAAATCAACAGGGCCTCCCCCACCCTCCCCCCTCTGTCCACAAATCAAAAGGAAGGCCCCCCAAGGAGGAAAAAGGAGAAGATGGAAGATTCAGCAGAGTGTGGTCTTCCGCGTGCGTGCGGAGTTCCTCAGGTCTGGGATTGGTGTGTCCGCCAAACGCAGAAGGCGTAGGTATCTTGGGCAACTCAGTTCACAGAACTCCCCAGTGAGTAGTGTCAGAAAAGGCCACCATAGGTCCGGGAATTCCTCCCCTCTACCAGCCAGCACAAGCAACAGTTTCTCCATGCCGAGCACCATCCACAACCTATGCAGCCAGCCTGTATGTGGGGGGACCTGCGGGGTTCTCCAGTGCGCTAAGATGTTTTGTGTGGCTGCCCCTAATGCTATAGCGATGAGGCGGCCCCTCCGTGATTTCAAGGGATACATCAAGGCGTTGGGCAGCCCCAGAAGGACATAGGATGGGAACCGTGGGAGTTGGGTGTCCAGGTGTGAGTCAATATCATCCAGAATTGTGCTCCAGTAACCCTGCAGTCGGTCGCAACTCCACAGAAAATGTTCTAGTGTGCCTAATTCCCCACACCCTCTCCAGCAGCGGTCGCTAATGCGGGGGTCGAATTGATGAAGGCGCTCAGGTGTATGGTACCAGTATGTGACTACTTTAGTCAGGGTTTCAGTGAGGCCTGCATGATATGCGGAGTGTCGAGCTCTGTAGTAAATGCCACGCCATTCTTTTGGTGTGAGAGCCCTCCCTATCTCCCGCTCCCACCGACATCTGCCAGCGTTGTACGTGTAAAAGTTTGTGACAAGGAGGTGTTGGTACAGGTCAGAGATTAATTTCTTGTCAGACATGCGCGTAACTAGCCACTTCTCGTACGAAGTGAGATGACGTTGCGCTCCAGGCTTGACCTGTGGGTGGAGCGCCCAATGACGAACCTGCATATAGGGAAGCCTATCCCCCTCTGGGATGCCATAGTCCTCCCTCATTTGTTGGAATGAAAAGATACCGTCCAGGTTAAAAAGGTGCCCTAGAGACCTGCACGGGGAGTGCCGCCATGCCGCGAATGCCTTGGGGTCAAGACCCGGGGTGAAGTTGGGATTGGCAAATAGGGGGGTCAAAGGGGAGGGGAAGGAGGTTAACTCGTGTTTGGCAGAGACTCGGTCCCACACCTCCATGACGGTGCCAGTAATATGGGATGTGTATAAATTTGGCGGCCGGTGATGCTTTGGAAGGAAGGGAATCCCTTGTAATGGCATGCCCGCTACTGCCTGGTCTTGGGAGAGGCAGTGTTTGCCAGACTCCAGTTGGTGCCATTCCACTAGGCATCAGAGCTGTGTCGCATAGAAATAGAGTTGTAGATCGGGAACATCCACTCCACCGTGCTCGGGTGGGAGAACCGCGATGGCCTGCTTAAAGCGTGGACGACGGCCCTGCCATATGAAACGCGCCAATTCAGACTGTGTCTGCTGGATCCAGCCTGTCGGAGGACGCAAGGGAAGTGTCAGGAATAGATATAATATCTGCGGCAGGAGTGTCATTTTGGTGGCCGCTATCCTTCCCAGCCAGGAAAGGGAGTGGCGCTTCCATCTCCGGAGCTCTCAGCGGAGTTGTGTGCGGAGTCTAGTATAGTTTGCTGCGATGGTGGCTGGAATGGTGGGGCCCAGAAGGACACCCAAGTACTGGACCGTGGTGTTGGACCACTGTATAGAGTGTTCCTCTTGGACTGCGGCCAACGTCTCGGCTGACAGAGAGATATTGAGGGCGATGGACTTATCGGTGTTACGCAGAGTTTTTATAGTAGCAGAGCTTGATCTTGCTAGTTTGTCCACTTGGGCATTCATCTATAGCTTGAAGTCCATGGTAATTCTGAGTTTTATTACTTCTTTCGATACTTTAGGCGGTGATCCCAGTTTATCAGTGCAAGCGGGTCATAATGTTTCCAATCGCCACAAGTGAGTATTGCCAAAAAAGCGCTTCAATACCCAATCGGGGGTAACAATCGCTAAATAAATGCAAACCTTTTTCCCTCTTCTATCCCTCCGTTATCCTTCTAAATCCAAATAACTGACTAACCTATCCACCACTCAAATTACTTTCATAATTCACTATACTAATTCAACACTAAAGCCTTTTTGGGTTCTGGGGTAGCGTGCTTCTTGCCGGAAAAGCGCTTTGACGCCTCGTCTGGGGATGTACGCGCTATATAAATGCAGTTACAATACAAGGAAAATCTTCTGCTCCCATTGGGTTCTTAGGTATACCGCCCAAAGGGCTCCAATGACGCAAGTTGCAGCAGCTTTTTGTCCTAGTCACAGTGTCCTACTGACCAGAGGCACAGCACCCCAGAAGGACATTTGGGGTCCTTTGCTTCTTGCTCATTTTCCCACTCTAAAGTGCAAGTAGAAACCAGGTTTTACAAGCAAGGAAAAGGTGTGGCGCCGCGGCTAGGGCGACTGACTCCGGAATCTGGGGATCACGGTTCGATCCCCGGCACCGGCGGTAGATTAGCCCAGCACCATCTGACTCTGGGCAATAGCTTGCTTAATCTTCCCGACGGCCCCCAGCGCCTAGAGACCCTTATGGGTGATTGTGCGCTTTACAAATGTGGATTATTATTACAAATGTGGATTAAGGCTTCCTGTAGCCTTGTTACCAATGCCTTCTTGTTCCCAAGTGTACGCACTTGCTTAAAGACTATGTTGCTTCAATGGGTGCAAGATTGAGAGGCTAGAATTTCCAAATTAAAGACAGTAACCTCATCTAGACACAGCCTTGCATGGTGACCAAGGGGGTAAGTGTGGTGGGAAGGACCCCGTTAGGGTTAGAAGCCTAGTATTATGTGGTGTTTCATTTTGTTAATGGCTATCTTTATCTTGGGGATCTAGCCTACCACTCGGGAGCAACAGATGGAGGATGCAACCTGGTTGATGAAAATTTCAAATTGCACCACTGTATCTTCAGGCTTCACTCTTTTTTCATGAATGAGCAGGTAAAATGCTTCAACTTCGTAAAAATAAAATTCTGTCGGCCCGATAAGAGACCGTAATACACACAAGAGACCTGCTCATCATGTTACTTTTCAGTAAGTGAGATTTTGATAAGGAGATAAATGAGGTATAACGAATCTTTCAGAAGGAGAGTCAACCGAATTCCAGGGTCAAAGGGCATCGGAGCACTAAATTAAAGCCGAGACGAAGAAATAACTGGATTTACCGATGGGCAGTTGATGTGAATGGGCAAAAAGATAATGGTGAAGGATGGATGGAAAATGGTGTATAGCTGGAGGGTGAATTATCACAATTTTTTGTCTAGAAGGGATGTGGGTAAGGGGATGGACCGCATGGGTCAAAAACTGAGGACTGTGAGGAACTGGAGCAGGATGAAGCCATTGAATAATTACACTTCATGAAAAGACCCAGTTGTGTTTTATTGTTCACATTGTATTAACATTAAGCTACCAATGTTATGGCAGATAAGCGGTACTTATGCATTGGCCGAATGTTTTCGTTTTTTGGTATCATGGCAGCTCTGGTTAACTTTGGATGTCCCTCTATTATAAGTGAGATACTGCCAGATAACTTAACATTTGCAGGATATAATGTGGGTGTGTGCCCGGTGTCACGTATCCATATCAGTGTATCATGATGTCGGGAAGCTAGAACTGATTTTGCTGACCTTGCAAAATTCGTAAATGCACACTTGTGCTGTTAGAGAAGCACAGGTTTCTGAACTTTGCAGTTTGCAGTGGAAGCAACTGCTTTCGAAAGACACTAGTTCAAGACAAAGTGGCTTACCAGAAATCTGGAGGCTTTATCAGAATCTGAAATGAAAAGGGGGATAAAGGAAGCGGGTCCTCTTTTGCCGCATGCCAGCCAGATACTATACCGCAGATTACTGCACTGCTCTGCATCGAACGCCCCGAAGTGTAGAGATGATAATATATATATTTTTAATAGTTATGAACCTCCTTGAACATCCAGGCTCTTGTAACCGAGGTTAGTATAAAGTAGGTCAATTGGCTCTTTCCATATTCATACTTACAGCTCTTTCGCAAACCTCTGAAAACTTCCACTGGCAGCTGTAGACCCATTTCAATGTGACAGACTGCATTTTTCTGTTATGTTTTTGGCGTTCTGCATGCTTAATAATTCGTGTATTGTAGTTTCCGGTGTCTCCATTCCTGTATGCCAGAACTGGTGTTTGGAATGCTGATAGTGAATGATGTAATACAATGCTGGTGTTTGGTCTGGAGTAGAAATTAGGAGAGAGTTACAGTTTGAGGGACAATGGAGACCTGACAGGACCTACCTGTGGTTTCCTAAGGGCCTAACCTAAAATAACTTACGTCCTATCTAAGAGGCGCCAGACTTTTGTATGAAGACACTGCCCTCAGACTTATGAGTTATTAAGGACCTAAGAGTAAATGCAGCAGGACTCTGGTGGCAATTGGGAGACGTTTCTGGCACGAGGAGAGATCTGTTGCGAGAAGCAACATGGTCCTGTGACCATGGAGGACTAGTTTGGAGCTAGGGATGCTGGACTGTGGGAGTCCAGTAAGAATGGTACGCAAGATCTTATGGGCAAGAAACCAGCTTTGATCTCTAGCGCACGTCAGTCAGTGCCGGAAGAAGAGGGTGTGATTTTGGGAGCAAAGTAGCGTAACTTATTTGTGTGAGACGCTCACCAATGTCTTGAATTCCATGCATGTTGTCAGAGTGGAGGCTCAGGCTATGTAGACTTTCACAGCATTAGGTAGGGTAATACGTTGATTTTTGATTGAGACCGGTCTGGAGTTGTTGAAGGAGGGATGGCCAAGCCCTCCTGCTTAATTTAGAAAGAGAAGCAGGACTTTCTCCAAAGCCATCGGAGAGAGAAATGAGACCATTGTTCAAGGGTAGATAGACTGTGTCACGAAGCCCTAGATAGTAGAAAGACAGATTGCCTAGCGCTTGTCCAATTGCGTTGTTAAAATATGACGTTTAGTTGGTTATTCGGCCAGGTTATTTGATATATATGGAGGTTATATTATACTATGTACTGCTGTTAAGAAATTGGACTTTTTCCCCACCAACTGTGCAGTTCATTAGGGTGGGGAATTTCGGATGGTGATTCCTGCTTATTGACACGTGTCCTATACATCTTATTGGTAATGCATGTGTTGAGTTAGTACATTCCTATGTAAGTTGACTACTGCTGTTTGGGGATTGCAGTTTATTTAAATTGTTGTATGAAATACAGTTTATGTAAATGGTTGTGGTGCATTGAATTCTTAATACTGCAGGACATTCCTACTTATTGCTCTTAACTAAGTGTCTAACCTGAAATAAAGATCTAACTTCCTACCAGAGTGGCTCCAGCCTCTTGCCTGAATACCCTGCCCTGTGATTTCCTCACGTATTTATATATCACATTTAATCTACCTAATCACTTCTAGATGCTGAATTTTAGTGTTGCTGTTGCCAGCACAAAGACACTTATTTTATCCACCCCAGAAAAATGAAAGGCTGTGTGTTTTGTCTCAATGTGCTGTGTAAATGAGGTTAAAGTGGATATTGTGTTACCCAACCCCAATAAATAAGTGAATAAATAAACATAGCTGACAGCTCACCAGCAGTTTAGGCACGAAGCAATGTTTACTAGCTAAATTGGTCATTTACAAAGATATGGTCACCACCGTGTGAGCTATGACATTTTGTAACAACAAAGACTGAGATCTCAGGATATCCCATGGTTTAGAAATGGAGTTAGGGAGTTGGGTCAGCGTGGCAGTCCAGATGGTTTTACTGCCTCATGTTCCAGAAAGGGACAGTTCCAGCAATGTTTTAAGGCATGGGTAAAGTAGGCAATTGCCAGGGCTTCTTTCTTCCAAAGGCAAAGGGCCCCATGCTAATGTAATTATCCTGTCACTCTGTTTTACCTTTTGTCGATTTTTCTGTCATGACTTCGCTACCTCTACCAATCTGCCCCTCTCTTTTAGGGGCCCTTAAAATAATATATATAACAAATATAAAACCTACTGGTGTTCTTCAGCAGGTAGTTATAGTCAAAAATGAGTTTCCATAGGAAAAACATTTTTTATTCTGCTAATAACTATGGTGCCGTTTGACATCATTTTTTTTTTTTTTTAATTCTCACAATTCAATATCTTAGCAGTTCAAGTGTCCAGAACAATATTCCACAATGCAACAATAACACAATACATGTGCAGGTCACCATCAATAACATAAATCAGTGGGTTAACTGCATAGGGGTCTCGCCCTCCCGTATTCTTTTCACATTGTCCGAGCTTCTCTAACCTTCTGGCGTGTATACCATGGGGGGTCCACCCAAGGGTCCGCATATACACATGCAAAAATGACAAAACAAAACAGCATAAGCATGTTGTGGCATTGCAACACTGTTCTTTGAATTCAGTATACATAGAAGGCTACCTCTTGCTCTCCTTCCTCATCTACTTTTAAGCTCTCATGTCCCCACTGCTGCTGCGCCCGGTTCCGCATATGTAGCGAGCCTTTCCTGACGCATTAATAAATCATCCATCCACATCTTAAATTTAGATGCACGTCCCCTTCCCCATCTACAGGCTACCCTTCTCTTCGCCATGAGTAGTGATATAGCAACAAACCTTCTGTGGTCCGCTTTTATCGGAGTGACAAACCCCAATAGTGCCATTAAGGGGTCTGGTTCCAGTGTCGCGTCTATCATTTGCTGCAGAGCCTCAAAGACTCTATTCCAATAGTACCTAACGCCTGGGCAGTCCCATGCTAAGTGTGAAAATCCGCACCAGGGGCACGACACCTGCCGCACCTATTGTACTCCCTTAATTTATGCATCTTAGCAGGTGTATAGTATAATCTATGGAGGAATTTGTAGTGTATGATGCGGAGTCTGCTGCTCGCTGAAACCCTCTCAGTGTGCAGGCAACAGGTCTCCCAGTGTGTATCTGTCGGAGGTCGCCCTAGTTCCACTTCCCATTTCACCCGTGACTGCGATGCAGGCCTTTCTCTTAGTGCATGGGCTGTGTTATAGATCAGGGACACTAGTCGTATGAGTTTAGCCCTGTCCAGCATTGAGTTTAGCGGACTCAGTATTCTTGGTTCATCCGGAAACGGCAGGGTAAGCGCTTTAATACTGTGCCTTAGTCGAATATACAGAAATACATCTAGCGGTGACCGTAATTCCTCCGCACACATGTGCTCAAGGGTACGGAACTTACTCTCATGGTACAGGTCTTCCCAAGTAGCCATACCATATTTTCCCCTGAATCTCTTAAATACTTCCTCTTGAAGTAGTGGAATGTCTGGGTGATATGTAAGGGGCTGCAGCAGTGCATATGTCAATGGCACGCCCAACATTTCCGTAATCTTGTGCCACGCTATGATCGTACTGTAAAGTGCATTCGGTTGTCGTTCTCTTTTCCCAATCTCGCTGTATATTGCCCCTTCTAGTGGAACAGGATGAGCCAACCAATGTTCCGCCGCGACTTATGGCATATAGCGAGGCTGTTTAATCCAATACCACACAAAGTGGGCTTGCGCCGCTATAAAATATTACTCAAAATCAGGAATTCCGAATCCCCCTTGGGAATACGGTCTAGTCAATACTTCCCATTGTAGCCGAGGCTGTTTACCTCCCCAGACCAGCCGTATTAACTCCGACTTCAGGGCCTTAAAGAAGTATGAACCCGGATAGTACGGTATATTCAGAAATAAATATAACAACTTTGGGAGTCTCACCATTTTAATTAAGGAAGCTCGCCCCGCCATGGACAGGGGAAGTGCCACCCATCTCGTCACGCAGTCACCCAGCCTGGACATGATAGTACCATAGTTTGCCCTCAGTAGTTCCTCCCTATTCCTTGTAACTTTAATTCCCAGGTATTTGAGCTCATCTGTGCACCATTCTAAGGGGTAGTACATCTCAAATCGTTTCACCGCTGCCGTAAGTGGAAAAAAGCTAGATTTGGCCCAGTTTATTTGTATACCGGACAGTCTCCCGAATACGATGAATTCCCGCAGTACCGGGCTCAGATTCTGTTGTGGGTTACGAATATATAAGGTAATGTCGCCCGCGTATAACGAGATAAGTATTTGGCGCTGAAAGCACCGCAGTGCTTTATCAGTGTGATTTTGCCACAGTTTTGCCGCGAGTGGTTCCACTGCCAGTGCAAATAGCAGCGGCGACAGAGGACACCCTTGTCTAGTTCCCCTCGTTATCTCGAAAGGTTGTGAAGTGTGGCCATTGATCAAGACCTTGGCCACTGGTTTAGTATAGAGCAATTCGATACAAGCCAAGAAGAAGGGTGGGAAGCCCATCCGCTTCATCACTCCGAAGAGATACCCCCATTCCAGCGAATCGAACGCCTTGGTAGCATACAAAAAAGTAGCTGCCAAGGGGAGGTCTGGGGAGGTGGTGTGCAAGATCATAAACAGCGCCCGCAAGTTTTGAGAGGTCGCTCTTCCAGACACAAAACCCGACTGGTCTGGCAATATCAGATGTTCCATCAACAGACTCAGTCTCGTCGCTATAAGCTTAGCTAGTATTTTCGCGTCACAATTAAGCAACGATAACGGCCTATAGGAGTTGCATATTTCAGGGAGTTTACCAGGCTTTAGTAGCGACAGTATCAGCGCTTCTCTCATAGTCGGAGGCAAGTGTCCCACTTCCAATGCGTCTTAATAAACTTCCCTAAGTACCGGAGCCATGATCTCTATATAAGTTTTATAAAATGCCACCGTGATACCGTCAGTCCCCGTGGCCTTGCCCAATTGCATATTCATAATGGCATCTCGCACCTCATCCAGCTCAAATGGCGCACATGAAAAGGTCCTCTGTGCGTCGCTAAGCCACCCCAGTGCCACATCCCCTAGGAAATCGTCCAGTCTCACGTCCACGTTACTTGTTGTGGCATACAACAAGCTATAGTGTTCTAGGAACGTGCCAAGTATATTGTGTGTGTCCCGGTGAGTTATACCCTCTGCATCTTTTATTGCCGGAACGTAATTGGCGCATCACGGTCTTTTCACCTTTTGCGCAAGTATTCGTCCCGGCCTATCTCCCTCACTAACTTCTGGCGACCCAATACTTGCTTTTGTATTTCGCCTCCCTCTGTGCTTCCTCCATGTAAAGTGTCAGTGTCTCCCGAAAGCCTATTTGTGCGTCTGCACTTGGGGTCACTGCAAGTTCAGCTTCCAACCGTTTAAGGTCCCTGTCAAGAGCCCTGATCGTAGCCTGGATATCTTTAAGCACCCCCGCTCCTTTGCCTATACAATAGCCCCGTATCGTTACTTTAAAAGCCTCCCAAACCAACACCACACTCGCTACCGAATCTTTGTTTCGTTCAAAAAAGTCAAGTATCTCCTCTCTCAGTTCTTCTTGAAAGACCGTGTTCAGCAGAATTGAGGGATATAACCTCCAAGGGCTACGTGGCACATTGAAGTCCGTGGAGGAGAGTGCTAACAACACTGGTGCGTTGTCAGAATATATTCTAGCAAGGTGCCTCGTGTCCGTTATTGCAGGTGCGAGTCCTCTAGACACCAGGAAATAATCCAGTCTGGCCCATGAGTTTGCTTGTGCTGTGAAGTGCGTACCCTCCTTCCCTGTGGGTGCCTATGCCTCCAAGCATCTATCAAATGATAATTCACCTTGATATCCTAAACCACTGCCTGTGCATGGGTGTAGTGATGCGGTGCAGAGTTAGATCTATCCGTGCTGGGATTGTACGGGACATTACAATCGCCTCCCCATATTATATGTGTAGCCTCTATTTCACAAATCTTGGCCCATAGAGCTTCGAAATACCCGGGGGCATCAACATTCGGTCCATAACAACAGACTAAAATGACAGATTGGGTACCCAGCCCTCACCATGCCACACAATACCTCCCATCAACATCGCATAAGTTACCTGCCATTTGGAAAGGCACCTGTTTCTTGACTAATATTGCAGTCCCACGGGCATAACTCGAATAGGAAGAGAAAAGTCTAGTCTCCGCCCATTTGCTACCAAAGGTGACCTGCCTATTACGTTGGCAGTGAGTTTCCTGTAGCATAGCAATGTGCACATTATGTCTATCCAGAAAGATAATACCTGTCTTTTCTTTCTAGGATCCCCCAATCCTCTCACATTCCATGTAATTATATTAAGGTCAGTTCTGGTGGTCTCAGATATCATCTCTAAACATCTGCATCATAGTCATTGGTAGACAGGATGGACTCCCCCACCCAGCCAGCATCCCACGTCTCAAGCCAACATTACATTGGATATCTTGAACCTGCTCACACCACTGGATTTTCATGTATTCGAACTCATAACTCATAAACAAAAAACTCCCAAACATCGCACCCATATTCCCCCCTTCCCTCCCCCCTCCCACTGAAGCAACCCAATCTTGCCAGCATCATTCATCCACCTCCCCTCCCCCCTCCCCATCCAACATGTCCGTGCAAAGTCTAACTTCACAGCAACTCGGCATTCGCCAAACATTAGTGGGGTATACCCTCCGGGGGCTGACTCTAGAGGACTACACAGTCTCTCCTCTCCCATTGAGGACTGTTTCGATGAAACCCACAAGGTCCTTTGCATCCGGGAGAGGTGGTCCGGAGTTCTATAGTATCTAACACCTGGTGCATATCCTAAATTACTTTACAGTTTCTATGTACCTCATTTATGGAATACTTGCCACCTACGGATCTTCAGTCATGTTGCGTTCTCTGTGTACTCAATGTAGGCGTTCATCCTCTCTGGCTTGGGGAGGCTCTCTGAGACCCATTGCGACTCTCTCGATCCCGGTTAGGTCTTTTCACCGATTTTAAGTAGTCTTCCACTTGACCAGGGTTAGTGAAGAATTTTTGGTTGCCCTGATGCGTAACCCGCAATCGTGCTGGATAGAGCAGTGCATAGTCAATCTGGGCATCCCGTAGCTTTTTCTTGACATCAATGAACTTTCTGCGTTCTTACTGCACCATGGGCGTGAAGTCAGGATATATTGAAAAGTTATTACCCTCGTAGGACAAAGTTTGCTTATATCGGGCCGCTCGCAGGGCCACATCTCTATCACGATAGTTCAGCAGTCGTGCAATAATGGGTCTGGGTGTGGCTCCAGGCACGGGCCGCGGTCCCAGGAATCTATGTACTCGTTCAACAATGAATTGCGGGGAGAATGCTTCTTTCCCCACTACCGAAAGCAACAACTTCTCTACGTATTCCTCCATTTTGGCGGTATTTGTGGATTCCGGAATCCCCACCACGCGTATATTATTGCGCCTACTGCGCGCTTCCAAGTCCTCATTCTTGGCCGCTATCGTTCTCAGGATGGTATCCATTCGTGCAAGTTGAGTTGTGTGCCCTGCTGTGATGTCGTCATTGTCAGAAATGCGTCTTTCCACGTCAACGATACATTCCTCATGCGCATCCAGCTTGTGTGCAATCGCATCCATTCTTGACGACATGCGGTCCACCTTTTCCACTACAGTCGCGAAGCCCTGTCTCATTTCTTGCAATATATTTCCCATATTCGCACCCTGCGATCCAGTGGCTCGCTCCTCATCGATAGGTTCCGTCTCAATCTGCTTATTTTTGGACCCCGATTTAGCGTTCTCAAAGGTGAGCTTCGGCTGCCTGGTTTTCCCATCGTTTCGACAGTCGTGGTGCCCGACGTATAGTGGAATCTCTGCACACTTTTTCCCCCCTCCGCTTCACTGCACAATTCTGCGCCGGGCCGCCGTTGAAATTACGTCAAGCTGCAGGGACCTCCCACAATTCACCCAGTCTGTCAGCCGGTTCTTGGGCCGTGTTACATCCAACTGACCCCTCTCGCGTGTCTATCCAGCCCTCTTTTCTATAGGGATAGTCCCCCGGTATCACACCTGGCCAGCTACACAGTAGTTCAGAGGATCTGGTCCCCGCAGAGTGCTCGCAATGTTCTGTCCGTGAGTACGGCCGCGCCTCTGCAGCTGCCCCAAGATCTGCGCCACTGTATCCGCCAGCACACTGCCCCTTATCACATGGAGCTCGGCATCTCGATTTGTATCCCTAGAGGAAGCCAGGAAGGGTGGGGGGGCGGGATGGGGGAGCAGGGGGCTCAAGCAACGGCACTGTCCGTGGCAACTTCCTTCAGGCACTATCAGTCCCCTTCCCGCGCCAGTCCGGGTTTGGCAGAAGCGTGGGACTGTGCCAAATGTATGCTGAGGGCTTCCTGGGTCACCGCACAGGGTATCGGGCTGCCATTTTCAGGGCAATCAATGCATATTCTTGGCCCTCTTTTCGGTTTGTTTTTTTATCCCCTTTTTTGTTTCCTTTTGTCTCCTCGCGTCAAACCTCACTGTCGGCCAGGCCTCTTTTTCCAGTCCTGCGTGCCGTTTGACATCTTAACTAAGTTTTCAAAACTGATGTGCCAATCGCTACAGCTGCTGTTTGGACGGTTTCGGGGTGATTCGTAAAGCGATACCGAAAAAAATGGAGGGAGGGATCCTAAAACGCTTTTTCCCCATGCAGGTTCCCATAGGGATTTTAGATACGGCTACTGCCCGAACTTCTGAATGGAATTATACCAAATTTAACAGAAAGCTAGATCTTGGTCCAAAAAGAGTGCTTTTTTGTAATTTGGTGTAAATCTATTCAGTAGTTTTGGATATATTAAAGAAAAAAATGCAGTGAATGGCTGAATGCAACCTGAGAGAAAAGTTGCGGCAGCCATTTTGTAAATCAGGACACGGTTCTCTGGGAGGAGGGGGAATAGAGTAGAAATAGGATATCAGGGGTCTGTTTGCGCACACGAGGAAACGAGGATCCACTGTGGAGCGCAGCACGGCCGCTGTGTGAATCTGCGGGAGATCCAGAACCCAATTTTAAAAACTCATACACCCACACAGCCATTTACACACCCACTCAGAGACCATGAAAACCACTCGCACCCATTTACAGCCTCATTAAACCCACACACACACACACACACACACACACTTATAGTTAGTTATCTCAAGTAACTATAACTCGTGCTCTGAGTTAGCTATACCTTGCACCCGCACTATGAACTATTAATTATCCCACATATTACATCACTCATGACATCCCCTATGGTATTTTTATGTAGTGCTTATGAATAGGGCTCCCGGTTTTATGGTATTTATTTTATGGGCATTTCCGTCTGTATTTACCCATATTTCGTTTTTGATCATTTTATCTATTTATCATATTTATTTTGGGTTTTGTGGAAAAATGAAGATGAAATTAGTATATTTCCATATTTAATTAACCTGTAAATATGCACTTATGCTTGAATGCCTACTAAGTTTCAATTCTGCAAACGCTGGCAGAAGATAAATCAATGCATTTGAAGAAAATATGCAAATTTTAGTTTCAATCTTGTGCATATCTACTGCTGTTAAAGCCTCTTTACTAAAAGTCCTTTCTTTTTTAGCCCCCTTACTTATCAATCCACACAGCTATTGGTCTGGCAGTCATGGCAGACAGAATTTAGAATTACTCAAAAAGCAACCCGATTTACGTTTTTATCCACATTTAAAAATAAATACAGACAGGAAAATGTTTTCTGTCTGTATTTATCTGTAAAAATCAGTAAAACGCAAAACAGGGAGCCTTACTTATGAACTGTTTAAAATGGGTCCCACAAAATAACTCCCTGGAAGGAGAGTATACAATGAGTTTGGCACTTGCTGCACACAGACTCCTTTGCCTGTTAGTGCTCAAAAACAGAAATTCACAGACTGGAGGGAGATCAGAAAATGGAGGAAGGGGCCTGGGATCGGTGGAAAAGAGAGAGCCATGTTATCAAGAGACATTAGTGGAAGAAGGGTCGGGAGCAGCGGCGGCTCCTCTGCTAAGGTGGAGGAGCGTTGCCCCACTGCGTAAAAAGGAAGACAAAAATTACAATAATGTGTTGTTATTGTCATTTTATTTTTAGGTCTCGCCTGGCGATAGCAGCGCATGCGCTGCTCTCGCCATGCAAGTGCCTTTTGCGATCGATTCTCGGAAAGCTTAACATGCACGCGCGTAGGGATGGACAAAATGGCTGCTCTCGTCCCATTCATCCAAACATAGTGAACATGCGTACATACGGACAGTGGACAGTCCGATGCCATCTTGTGCCCAGCTTTCCATTGTCCTGGCAACTAAGCTTCTTGTCAGAAGCTTTGTCACACTGCCTTGTTTTAAACACGCCGGCTTCCTTCAGCTCTGGCTCCGTCGAGCTGTGATGTCTTTTCTGGGGACACTCAGTGTTCACGTTTATGTGCTTGTTACTCTTGTTGTTAAGTAATAGTTCCACCAAACCTCTTCAGCACATGCAGCTGACAGTGATTGTACTGTACACCTGCCTCTCTGCACCCAAGGGCTTACAGCTACCTCATATTACGCAATATTGGGACAGGCGTTTATAGGGACCCTGCTTCCTGGCACACTGGACTGCCTGCACACAGCTCTCATCCGGCATATACCTTGACACCACCGCCAGGCACACAAGGCTGTGTTTACGAACTTCTCTCCTGGTACAGTGAACTTTGCACCTCCGTCCTTGCACCCAAGACTGTATGTACATACAATTTATAAATATCCTTTATATTGGTATATTAGAAACTGTAAGCATGCACTGTACCAGATGGAAATAGAATGTTTATATTCTGCAACTAGTTTTCAATAAAAAGATTTACAAAAAAAGACTGTATGTACAACTTCGCTGGCACAGATGGCTGGGGCACACACAATTAGAACCCAGGGCTGTGTTTATACATTTCACGGATATCTGTGTATACACATCTCTCTCTGCACACATGGTAGTATGAGGCACGCAAAGTTGTAAGGTTCAGATCGTTCTATCTGCAGAAAGGACTAGGCAACCCTCCATCCTGGATGTAGCCTATCTGCTAGAGCAGTCGACTTCGAAGCTGGGGGTCCAGGTTCGAGTCTCGGCATTGAAGCTCAACACCCTGTGATTCTGGGCAAATCACTTAATCTCTCCGTGCTCAACAAAAAACCCAGTGCCTAACATAACAAGCATTTGCAATGCAATAGGTCTCGCATGTACGCGCGTTTAAGCTATTGGCATTGTAAATAACTGCCTTTTATTTATGTTTTAAGAATGAAAATAAAAGGCATTGTCATTTACGATGTCAATAGCTCAAACTCGCGTAAATGCGAGATCTATTGCATTGCAAATGCTTGTTTCCTATTGCATGCAGTCAGTGTGGGGCGGGGTGGGGCTGGCCAGAGCAGGGGAGGAGTGGTTTGCACTCCCAAAGTGCGCATGAACTGTTCGCTGGCTCTCTTGGGCAGACCAAACAGTTCATGCGCACTTTGCATGTTCCACACCAGGCTGCATTACACAGCCTGGTGAGGTACATGCACAGGCTCTCTGTTCCAATCTGATCACTGATCCATGGTGCTCAGGCCAATGACAACGCTACATTGCAGCGATTTGCTCAGGAGATCCTGTGTACCGGGTTCCTCTGCTGCCGCACGGACCTCAGAATGGATGAAGAAAGAGGACGCAGGGGAGGCGGCGGCAGACTGGCCGTACTAAGGAAGTATTTCTATTTTTTTATCAATTAACCACTACCCTAACTCCTCACACACACCACCCCTGCCTGGTAGAAGCTGCTACTGGTCAGGAGCAGCAGGGAAAGTGGGAAGGCTGGGCGGCACTTGAGCACCCACAAAAACTAGAAAAAAAAGCTGCTCTTGGTGTTTTGTTTATTTCAAACTGCAGCAAACTCATCAGATTACACTGGAATGATGTTCTTTAAGCCTAACTCATTTCGGGCTTCCAAGTCCTTGATCACAGGCCAGTGCATGACTGTTCAACAACACTATTACGGAGCGATGATTACATCATTAAATACCAATTCCGCCATTTTATTTTATTCCAGCAAAGAAAAATATCGGTAAATGCGTTATATATGTACAGTGTGCATGTATGAGATAAAGAATTAAATGTGGGTTGATTGTCAGGTCCGTTCAACTCTGGAACAGTCTTCTACTCAAAACTTGGCTTTTTCCTGTAAAATGTTCCAGATTTTCCTTAGCGCCTTCGTTCGAGCAGGCTAGCACCGGGATTCCTTTCAAGTTGCAATTGAGCTTTTATAAATATTCTTTCATTCCTTGATTGAGTTTGTTTTGGTAATGTCAACAAGACCCTCATGAATTTCAGTGGGAGGCAGAAGGCTGCATTCAAACCCCCGATAGCGGGAGTTGTGGGAGTAATACGTCTCTAGGGAGGAACCAGATACCAGGCTATATGTTAACAATTGGTAACCAAAGCTGTGCTATGCAGCTAAAGCTGTCTGGAGCTGGTCCTAAAAAGTGACAGGTCGGCTCTGCACATTTGACACAGTTTTGACAGCTTCGACTTTTCTGCTCCTTAGGTGGTGTGCATATTATACTGTGCATGTAAGCGGGCCAAAGAGAATTCCCCACTCCCCGCCAGGGCACTTTAATGTGGTGCCGGCATCACAGAGCACTCCCCTGACATGCTGTTAACTGAGGCTGGGGTCCAGGTGTTGTTTTAGCCTCTGGGGCATTCTCACCTCGGCTCACTGCCTCGCGTACTCAGCCATGGGCCACTTCTCTAACCCCCTCCCCAGCCTATTATAGCCTCAGGGCATTTAGATGGCAAGGAAGGTGTCAAAAAGAAGCAGTGTTATCACCCACAGGGCCATCACTTTTTGAACATGGGGAGCAAGGAGGGTGTGTGGAATGCAGGGGCTCGAAGGTGGGCAGGTGATATTTGGCCATTCTCACCTAACCTCTTCCTTCCCCCAGAAGCAGCAGCAAAATGCATTTTGACACCACCCTTGCCAAGTAAATGCCCTGAGGTTATAGTGGGCTGAGGAGGGGGTAAGAGAAGTGGCCTCCTTAGCAGCCTGGTGCTGTCACCTCAGCCCCAGTGTCTTTTAGGCCTTGTGGTGGAGAGGAGAGAGCTGCATATAATTAAATATAGCGCCACCGTCAGAGCTGCAGACCATGAAACTGTGTTCGAGTCCCAGCGTCAGCACAACATCCTCTGATTATGGGCACATCACTTTATCTCCATACTGAAATTGAAAATGAATTTTATCTTGTGTAATGAAATGTAACTGGTGCTCATGTCTCCAATGACTTTGGACCAACTTCACGCTATATAAAACTAAAACAAAAATAACCAGCCAATTTCCTGTGAGACTGACCAGATGGAGAATGTGGGACACTTTTTTGGGAGTGCCCGGGCCTAATTGTGATCCCAGTCCGACCCTGTGTATAGTAATGAGAGGTCCTTGTTTGAACAATGGTGTAATTTCCCCCATGCTTTCATCCCTACAGTCCCCAGTGACCTGACCCCGGAAGAACAGCAGGAGCTGGAAAACATCCGACGTCGGAAGCAGGAACTGCTGGCTGACATACAGGTGAGAGGCTACAGGAGGCAACGGCTTCTAGATATTACTACTAGTACGAGATTGAGATACCCGACGTTCAGGTGAGAGCCAAAGACACTGTGGGGAGATGTCGGCCACACAAAGCGCAAGCAAAACTGTCTAGTGCACAGTAGTGCATGCGTGCAATGCCCATAGTGCTGAAAGGGCTTCAGCCACCTTCCTCCCCCGCCAGCCCTTAATAGTGTGTCTTAGCACGGGCTGCTGAGGGATCACTGGGCAGTCTCTGGTGTCTTACCTATGGCACCCCCGAGTTTTTCACAGGTCTTTAAAGACCATGAGCATATTTACATACCTTTGTAAACTGGATAACTAGGCTTTGGTTTTGTTCAGGTTCCAGTACCCCGTGGCCTATTCCTTACATTAGTATTTAACTTTTGCTGCCATAGTGTGAGAATGTATTTCATGAAAAGGAATATAAAGTAGGGTTACAAAAAGAAAAATTCCAGCCATTTGTTATTTAAAGAGCATGCAAAGGCCTCGTATTGACACTAAATAGGGCTATAAATAACATAGTATGTAGTCATGTGTTATGTGACTTTTCTTTCTTTGTTCCCTTTAATTATCAGTCATGGATCATTCAGGCAGTCCTAGAACACAATTAAAGATGATTTCTATGTATATTTGCTGTTCCAAGTAGGCACAGATAAGTGCTGAAAATAGGCTTTAGGTGACTGCCTATTTTTGTACCGTCTGGGATATCAATATAATAAGCTGGCAACTCTAATCACAAGCCTGGAAGTTTGTTGCAGGATGAGCACAATATTTGAGGAGGAAAGTCCTGGTCCATCCTCAGCTGAGAGGAAATGTAAAAACCACGGCCCATCGATGACGGTGTTCAAGTCCCCTACAGGACTACCGGTGTTGACAGTGATTACCTTTGGACATCTCCCTTTGTTGCTGGCGTTGTGAAAGGAGCATAAAAAGGACTTTAAAAGACATGAGTTGATCCAGAAATCTCCAGGCCTGACATCTATAACCAAGGTATCGCCTCTACCTTCATCTCACCTTCTGGAGACGGAGGAATCGGGACAAGCGATTGTTTGGTCCAGCTTACAGTCCATCACAGCTTAGGGTTAAATGCCAGGACACGGATGATGAGGATGATGCACACATCTAGGATACCTCTAAGTTCATGGAAGGGGACTACTTCTTCACGGCTTGTCATCAAACACAATGATCCGACTCTTTTCAGGAGCATTCTCTGTACGAAGCATACAAAGAACATCAGGAGGTACGGAGTGATGCCATGTTGGTACCAACTTCTCTTGTCACGGACTTTAGGCACGTGCTCCATGATTATTATATACAACAAGGGGTGGTGATGGACAGAGTCTCTGAATTAAGCAGAGTACTCTCACCCAGTCAAGAGATCAGGGCTAGATCCAACACCGTTTTTTAGCTCATTGCACCATCCCAGTTTCAGAACCTGGCTGTATGCAAATTTGTCTGTCCCTGGCCCAGTGCATCATGGGAACAGGGCAGACCAGACTACAAAAGCCAATTCTTACACTGGGAAGGAAACAAGCTTCCGGGGACCGGTTTCTGGCATTTCAGCCGTCTTCGGCCCGGCTTGCTTGAATCCTGATGGTGCAATGAGCAAGGGACTCACATCTGAGCATACCCTTCCACGCTTAGGGTGGACAAAATTATTTACAACAAGGGGTGGTGATGGACAGAGTCTCTGAATTAAGCAGAGTACTCTCACCCAGTCAAGAGATCAGGGCTAGATCCAACACCGTTTTTTAGCTCATTGCACCATCCCAGTTTCAGAACCTGGCTGTATGCAAATTTGTCTGTCCCTGGCCCAGTGCATCATGGGAACAGGGCAGACCAGACTACAAAAGCCAATTCTTACACTGGGAAGGAAACAAGCTTCCGGGGACCGGTTTCTGGCATTTCAGCCGTCTTCGGCCCGGCTTGCTTGAATCCTGATGGTGCAATGAGCAAGGGACTCACATCTGAGCATACCCTTCCACGCTTAGGGTGGACAAAATTATTTACAACAAGGGGTGGTGATGGACAGAGTCTCTGAATTAAGCAGAGTACTCTCACCCAGTCAAGAGATCAGGGCTAGATCCAACACCGTTTTTTAGCTCATTGCACCATCCCAGTTTCAGAACCTGGCTGTATGCAAATTTGTCTGTCCCTGGCCCAGTGCATCATGGGAACAGGGCAGACCAGACTACAAAAGCCAATTCTTACACTGGGAAGGAAACAAGCTTCCGGGGACCGGTTTCTGGCATTTCAGCCGTCTTCGGCCCGGCTTGCTTGAATCCTGATGGTGCAATGAGCAAGGGACTCACATCTGAGCATACCCTTCCACGCTTAGGGTGGACAAAATTATTTACAACAAGGGGTGGTGATGGACAGAGTCTCTGAATTAAGCAGAGTACTCTCACCCAGTCAAGAGATCAGGGCTAGATCCAACACCGTTTTTTAGCTCATTGCACCATCCCAGTTTCAGAACCTGGCTGTATGCAAATTTGTCTGTCCCTGGCCCAGTGCATCATGGGAACAGGGCAGACCAGACTACAAAAGCCAATTCTTACACTGGGAAGGAAACAAGCTTCCGGGGACCGGTTTCTGGCATTTCAGCCGTCTTCGGCCCGGCTTGCTTGAATCCTGATGGTGCAATGAGCAAGGGACTCACATCTGAGCATACCCTTCCACGCTTAGGGTGGACAAAATTATTTACAACAAAGGTATTTACAACAAGGGGTGGTGATGGACAGAGTCTCTGAATTAAGCAGAGTACTCTCACCCAGTCAAGAGATCAGGGCTAGATCCAACACCGTTTTTTAGCTCATTGCACCATCCCAGTTTCAGAACCTGGCTGTATGCAAATTTGTCTGTCCCTGGCCCAGTGCATCATGGGAACAGGGCAGACCAGACTACAAAAGCCAATTCTTACACTGGGAAGGAAACAAGCTTCCGGGGACCGGTTTCTGGCATTTCAGCCGTCTTCGGCCCGGCTTGCTTGAATCCTGATGGTGCAATGAGCAAGGGACTCACATCTGAGCATACCCTTCCACGCTTAGGGTGGCCGAAGACGGCTGTAATGCCAGAAACCGGTCCCCGGAAGCTTGTTTCCTTCCCAGTGTAAGAATTGGCTTTTGTAGTTTGGTTTGCCCTGTTCCCATCATGCACTGGGACAGGAACAGACTAATTTGCATACAGCCAGGTTCTGAAACTGGGATGGTGCAGTGAGCTAAAAAACGGTGTTGGATCTAGCCCTGATCTCTTGACTGGGTGAGAGTATTCTGCTTAATTCAGAGACTCTGTCCCTCACCACCCCTTGTTGTAAATATTTTTGTCCACCCTAAGCGTGGAAGGGTATACTCAGACATGAGTCCCTTGCTCATTGCACCATCAGGATTCAAGCAAGCCGGGCCGAAGACGGCTGTAATGCCAGAAACCGGTCCCCGGAAGCTTGTTTCCTTCCCAGTGTAAGAATTGGCTTTTGTAGTTTGGTTTGCCCTGTTCCCATCATGCACTGGGACAGGAACAGACTAATTTGCATACAGCCAGGTTCTGAAACTGGGATGGTGCAGTGAGCTAAAAAACGGTGTTGGATCTAGCCCTGATCTCTTGACTGGGTGAGAGTATTCTGCTTAATTCAGAGACTCTGTCCCTCACCACCCCTTGTTGTAAATATTTTTGTCCACCCTAAGCGTGGAAGGGTATACTCAGACATGAGTCCCTTGCTCATTGCACCATCAGGATTCAAGCAAGCCGGGCCGAAGACGGCTGTAATGCCAGAAACCGGTGCCCGGAAGCTTGTTTCCTTCCCAGTGTAAGAATTGGCTTTTGTAGTTTGGTTTGCCCTGTTCCCATCATGCACTGGGACAGGAACAGACTAATTTGCATACAGCCAGGTTCTGAAACTGGGATGGTGCAGTGAGCTAAAAAACGGTGTTGGATCTAGCCCTGATCTCTTGACTGGGTGAGAGTATTCTGCTTAATTCAGAGACTCTGTCCCTCACCACCCCTTGTTGTAAATATTTTTGTCCACCCTAAGCGTGGAAGGGTATACTCAGACATGAGTCCCTTGCTCATTGCACCATCAGGATTCAAGCAAGCCGGGCCGAAGACGGCTGTAATGCCAGAAACCGGTCCCCGGAAGCTTGTTTCCTTCCCAGTGTAAGAATTGGCTTTTGTAGTTTGGTTTGCCCTGTTCCCATCATGCACTGGGACAGGAACAGACTAATTTGCATACAGCCAGGTTCTGAAACTGGGATGGTGCAGTGAGCTAAAAAACGGTGTTGGATCTAGCCCTGATCTCTTGACTGGGTGAGAGTATTCTGCTTAATTCAGAGACTCTGTCCCTCACCACCCCTTGTTGTAAATATTTTTGTCCACCCTAAGCGTGGAAGGGTATACTCAGACATGAGTCCCTTGCTCATTGCACCATCAGGATTCAAGCAAGCCGGGCCGAAGACGGCTGTAATGCCAGAAACCGGTCCCCGGAAGCTTGTTTCCTTCCCAGTGTAAGAATTGGCTTTTGTAGTTTGGTTTGCCCTGTTCCCATCATGCACTGGGACAGGAACAGACTAATTTGCATACAGCCAGGTTCTGAAACTGGGATGGTGCAGTGAGCTAAAAAACGGTGTTGGATCTAGCCCTGATCTCTTGACTGGGTGAGAGTATTCTGCTTAATTCAGAGACTCTGTCCCTCACCACCCCTTGTTGTAAATATTTTTGTCCACCCTAAGCGTGGAAGGGTATACTCAGACATGAGTCCCTTGCTCATTGCACCATCAGGATTCAAGCAAGCCGGGCCGAAGACGGCTGTAATGCCAGAAACCGGTCCCCGGAAGCTTGTTTCCTTCCCAGTGTAAGAATTGGCTTTTGTAGTTTGGTTTGCCCTGTTCCCATCATGCACTGGGACAGGAACAGACTAATTTGCATACAGCCAGGTTCTGAAACTGGGATGGTGCAGTGAGCTAAAAAACGGTGTTGGATCTAGCCCTGATCTCTTGACTGGGTGAGAGTATTCTGCTTAATTCAGAGACTCTGTCCCTCACCACCCCTTGTTGTAAATATTTTTGTCCACCCTAAGCGTGGAAGGGTATACTCAGACATGAGTCCCTTGCTCATTGCACCATCAGGATTCAAGCAAGCCGGGCCGAAGACGGCTGTAATGCCAGAAACCGGTCCCCGGAAGCTTGTTTCCTTCCCAGTGTAAGAATTGGCTTTTGTAGTTTGGTTTGCCCTGTTCCCATCATGCACTGGGACAGGAACAGACTAATTTGCATACAGCCAGGTTCTGAAACTGGGATGGTGCAGTGAGCTAAAAAACGGTGTTGGATCTAGCCCTGATCTCTTGACTGGGTGAGAGTATTCTGCTTAATTCAGAGACTCTGTCCCTCACCACCCCTTGTTGTAAATATTTTTGTCCACCCTAAGCGTGGAAGGGTATACTCAGACATGAGTCCCTTGCTCATTGCACCATCAGGATTCAAGCAAGCCGGGCCGAAGACGGCTGTAATGCCAGAAACCGGTCCCCGGAAGCTTGTTTCCTTCCCAGTGTAAGAATTGGCTTTTGTAGTTTGGTTTGCCCTGTTCCCATCATGCACTGGGACAGGAACAGACTAATTTGCATACAGCCAGGTTCTGAAACTGGGATGGTGCAGTGAGCTAAAAAACGGTGTTGGATCTAGCCCTGATCTCTTGACTGGGTGAGAGTATTCTGCTTAATTCAGAGACTCTGTCCCTCACCACCCCTTGTTGTAAATATTTTTGTCCACCCTAAGCGTGGAAGGGTATACTCAGACATGAGTCCCTTGCTCATTGCACCATCAGGATTCAAGCAAGCCGGGCCGAAGACGGCTGTAATGCCAGAAACCGGTCCCCGGAAGCTTGTTTCCTTCCCAGTGTAAGAATTGGCTTTTGTAGTTTGGTTTGCCCTGTTCCCATCATGCACTGGGACAGGAACAGACTAATTTGCATACAGCCAGGTTCTGAAACTGGGATGGTGCAGTGAGCTAAAAAACGGTGTTGGATCTAGCCCTGATCTCGTGACTGGGTGAGAGTATTCTGCTTAATTCAGAGACTCTGTCCCTCACCACCCCTTGTTGTAAATATTTTTGTCCACCCTAAGCGTGGAAGGGTATACTCAGACATGAGTCCCTTGCTCATTGCACCATCAGGATTCAAGCAAGTCGGGCCGAAGACGGCTGTAATGCCAGAAACCGGTCCCCGGAAGCTTGTTTCCTTCCCAGTGTAAGAATTGGCTTTTGTAGTTTGGTTTGCCCTGTTCCCATCATGCACTGGGACAGGAACAGACTAATTTGCATACAGCCAGGTTCTGAAACTGGGATGGTGCAGTGAGCTAAAAAACGGTGTTGGATCTAGCCCTGATCTCTTGACTGGGTGAGAGTATTCTGCTTAATTCAGAGACTCTGTCCCTCACCACCCCTTGTTGTAAATATTTTTGTCCACCCTAAGCGTGGAAGGGTATACTCAGACATGAGTCCCTTGCTCATTGCACCATCAGGATTTAAGCAAGCCGGGCCGAAGACGGCTGTAATGCCAGAAACCGGTCCCCGGAAGCTTGTTTCCTTCCCAGTGTAAGAATTGGCTTTTGTAGTTTGGTTTGCCCTGTTCCCATCATGCACTGGGACAGGAACAGACTAATTTGCATACAGCCAGGTTCTGAAACTGGGATGGTGCAGTGAGCTAAAAAACGGTGTTGGATCTAGCCCTAATCTCTTGACTGGGTGAGAGTATTCTGCTTAATTCAGAGACTCTGTCCCTCACCACCCCTTGTTGTAAATATTTTTGTCCACCCTAAGCGTGGAAGGGTATACTCAGACATGAGTCCCTTGCTCATTGCACCATCAGGATTCAAGCAAGCCGGGCAGAAGACGGCTGTAATGCCAGAAACCGGTCCCCGGAAGCTTGTTTCCTTCCCAGTGTAAGAATTGGCTTTTGTAGTTTGGTTTGCCCTGTTCCCATCATGCACTGGGACAGGAACAGACTAATTTGCATACAGCCAGGTTATGAAACTAGGATGGTGCAGTGAGCTAAAAAACGGTGTTGGATCTAGCCCTGATCTCTTGACTGGGTGAGAGTATTCTGCTTAATTCAGAGACTCTGTCCCTCACCACCCCTTGTTGTAAATATCCATGATTATTATAAGCATTTTCTGGACTCTACGCCCCAGTTCCGCTCATGCTGGGAGGCCTAGCTTACAGGTTTCATCACCACCGCCAGTGGCTACTCCGCCACCTACAACACAAGAGGAGAGACCAGCTCGTTGGAGTATTACAATTTGAGACAGTTGCATTGAAAGTGAGGCTGATGACCAGCCTGAGGACGGAGAACTCATCCAGGATACAGACGTGGTCGACTAGGAATGGGACGACTACGTTGCTCCATGTTCACTGTTGCCTTCTCCCCAATGAGTTATTGGAAAGAGCTTCCGAAAGATTTGATTTACCTCTGCCCGTAACCCAGACCGAATGCTTCCTCTATGATTTTAAACATCCTGCCAGAAAATCGGTGCAGTTCATACCATAGTGTAATACATCTGGGAAAAATGGTCGAAGTTGATGAGAAATCTGGCCTCTATTTCGGCCGTATTATCAAGAATGGAGAAGAAATACAAAGTCCCTGATTCTGCTCCTGCGTGCTTGATTGGGCATCCTCGGCCGGATTCAGTGATAATGCACACAGCGCAGAGGCACTCCAGAATCCAGCAGCCCCTTGTTCAGTGCCTCCAGACATGGAGGGAAAACGGCTAGACCGCATCGGCAGACTCTTTGCCACTATGGCGGCTACTTCTATTAAGGCCTCCAACGTCTTAGTGAACCTGGGGCGGTACGACTGCCAGTTGTGGTCAGATCTTGTACCGCTTCTTGAACACCTACCTGAAGAGAAAAAGAAGGAAGCGAAGGACCTTCTGCAGGAAGGTGCCAGAGCACCGTCTGAAGTTATTGACTCGGCTTTGGATCTGTCTTCAGACGCATTCCGGCAGATGGCAGGTGCCGCTGTTCTACGTAGGCAGGGCTGGTTGAAGTCGACGTCTCTCCATCCGAAGATCCAATCGAAAATCCTAGACATCCCCTTCGATGGAAAGAACCTGTTTTTCAAACATGTACACAAGGCGTTACAGGGCATCAAGATGGATACGGAAAAGGCATGTGTTTTAGGTACGGTGCAACAAAGGAGTTTTCAGTCCTTTAGTGGAGGAAGAGGACGAGGTCAGTTTCAGCAAAGACCATCCTTTCAATCGTACAGATTACAGCCTTATTCCCAACAGAGTTATAGGCCTAAGTACGGTGGTCAGCAGCAGCAACATTTTTGCGCTTCCAATGCGCCGTACAACCAGCAGTCAGCTAGACGCAGATCTTCGGCACAAGGTAAATCCCAAGATACCTCCAACCGACATTGACGTTTTTCGTCCTCCAGCCACCTCTTCTCATCTCCAGCCTCAGGGGATTCATCATCTGTCCACTTGTTTACGCCGATGGGAAGCAATCACGAAAGACAAATGGGTGTTGGATATCATCTATTGGGGCCACACCTTGGACCTTGTTCAAAAGCCTCCACGACATCCACCTTCGAGAAGGACACATCAACATCTCCCTCTCTTAAAGCAAGAGATCTCGACCTTGGTGTTGAAGGGGCAATTGAAAGAGTTCCTTCCAACAAACTAGAGAGCAGCTTCTACTCAAATTTCTTCCTTATAAGAAAGAAATGTGGGAAATGGAGACAGGGCATGGATCTCCGACAGCTGAACAAATACATCAAGAAACAACCATTCAGAATGCTGTCTCTGCAAGAGATTCTCACGTTGGTGAACAAAGGGGATTTTTTTGTGTCTCGAGTTTTTGGACGCATACTTCCACATTTCCATTCACGCCAAACACCGTCAGTTCCTGAGGTTCGAGGTGGCAGCGTGCCACTATCTGTTCAAAGTTCTTCCTTTTCTGCCTCAGCTCAGCTCCCAGAGTTTTCACAAAGTGCAGGGCTCCGGTAGCAGTTATCCTGAGAAGGCAGGGCCACCTGGTTTTTCCCTACCTGGACGATTGGCTGGTAAAAGGTTCCATGTTCCGCTCTGCAAAAAGATCTACATGGGCCTGTTGCCAGCTTTTCAAATCTCTAGGCTTGCTGCTCAATGTAGAGAAGTCCTGTCTGATTCCAAGCCAGAAACAAATATTTCTCAGAGTGGTATTAGACACCAGAATAATGAAAGCATTTCCCAAACCAGAGCGAAAGCACAAGGTAATGCACTTGGCAGCCCTACTGCATGAAAAAGAGTCTACTTCAGTAAGAGTATACAAGTCTATGCTGGGAATGCTTTTATTACTCTTGGCATCTCTCTGTGATGGTACAGCCCCATACCCTTTATTAATCGGTTCCATACTCGAGAAGCAATCCAACCCTTGGTCAAAACTATCTAAGGTAGGCACTTTTTTCAAGTCCTACTTGATCCTACAGAACTTTGCTTCATACTGAGTGTCACAGAAACTTCACATGTTTTTGAGCTGTTGCCTAATGTTATACACCTTATCTGCAAAATTAGGTATACATTTTGCGCAGTGCTTGGCCATCCCCAGGAACGGCCTTACCTCATCCTTTTTTGCAGGCGCTGGGGCCCTGGTAATAAAATGTTCGAGGCATATGAGCTGTAGATCGTATACTTGTACATATATTGCCATCTGGTATTGGGCTCCGATGTTTGCACTTTGTTTTTGTCTTGGAAGAAGTATTTTGTAGTAACGAGGTAGGTGACTCCTCCTTAGGACGATAGTGCGCATGGGCATCGACTCCATCTCCAGGTTGTTTTTTTCCACCATCGGGTACGGATGTGATTTGATGCGCTCCGGGTCCGTGTCTGTTTCGAATCCCACTTTGACGCGCAATCCCTCTACACTCGACGGTATTGTCTCGATCGCTTTTCCCTTTCGACGTGCATCTTTAAAATCAAACTCCTCGATCTTTGACACAGAACGTTGGGCCTATACGCGCCTGCAGTCAATGGAAAAGACTCCTTTCAAAAACTGCCCCAGGTGTAGTGCTAGGTTCCCACACTCGGACTTGCACAAGGTTTGTAACCTCTGCCTCTACCCGGACCACAAAGACTAGATCTGTGAGGGCTGTTCATCTTCCAGGTCGAAGAAAACCATCCGTGATCGTCGGGCTCGACGTCACGAAAGGTCACGCGGAAGCAGATCGATTCCGAACATCTCCAGAGCAGATCCCAGTGTCAAGCCTGAGCAACAAGGTGATGATGAAGACGTCATCTCCATCTCGGAGACCGACGACTCCGATGTCGAAGAGGAGACAGCCCTGCTCAGCGGTCCATGAGTTCCGAATCCCCTCTCCGAAAAAAACAAACCTAAGGCTCCGGGAACACCCTCTCCCACGGGCTCGGGTCGACACCGGCAACATGTCTCAGACAGCCCACCCTCGGGCCCGGCTATGAAACCGAAAGAGAAGCCTTCTGGCTCAGGCTCGAGCAAACCCCATTCTGGTGACGAAAAGTCACCTTCGGCACCAAAGCACAAGACCAAAGAGGTTCCACGCCCTTCTTCGTTGGCCCCAAAGACAGCCTCGACGCCGAAGCCCTTGGCGTCGAAATATACCAAAGATAAACATTCGTAACCGAAAAAATCTTTGGAGGCTAAAAAAAGTCTTTGACTCACAAACTCCTATAACAAAACCTAAGGAGAACAAAACCCCACAGAAAACCTCAGAAACTCAGTTCAAAGAACATTCAGATTCAAAATCTTCTGCAATGAAAAAATACACTTTACCCACACAACAGGTACCTGCTTTTCCGGATCCAAAACAAAAGACTTTTATTGACCCAGAGACTAGCAAAGTCGTTGCCAAGCCTCCAAAAAAGAGGAAACTGGGCACTTAAGAGGAGTCTGAAATACCCTTGAAGCAAAAGGAGATGAGTACTAACACCTCCCCATCTCCTTCTCCTCCTCCAGTTGATCCAAATCTTCTGATTTCTCCACCTCACTCCCCACAACATACTTTTTCACCTCAAACATCAGATACGGAGGATGATCATACTGACCGGGGAGGGAATATAGATCAACATGCGGATGATGATGCACATACCATCCCACATGACATAGACCCTTGGGATGACTACAACACAGATCCAACCCACACCATGACCCGGACCTCTATTCATCTAGGACATCACCACCAGATGACAATATTGGGTCCACCCAATTAATAAATAGAGCTGCCCAATACCACGGGGTACAATTACATTCTGATCCCTTAGAGGAAGACTTTTTACTTGAAACCTTTGCACCCTCGCAAAAGCCCACACACACCCTGCCAATGTTAAAAGGCATGCTTAAACATGCCCCAGAAGTTTTTAAAGACCCTGTCAGAGCCCGGATTCTCAACACCAGGATAGATAAAAAAAATATAAGGCAGCTCCCAATGACCCAATTTATATTAAAGGTCCAATCCCTTTGGATACTCATGTGGTGTCTAATGCACGCAAAAGGGCAAACTCACAGAGTACAGGCAACACACCCCCTCCTGATAAAGAGTCAAAATTAATTGACGCATCTGGTAAACGGATTGCGTCACAGGCTGCAAATCATTTGCGGATAGCCAATGCCCAAGCTTTATTGGGCAGATACGACAGGGCCCACTATGCCAAGCTTCAAAAACTCGTGCAACACCTTCCTGACCAGTACAAACAAAAGGCCAACGACCTTATCCAAGAAGGGAAATTGATAACTGTAGGAGAGTAGGGTCTGCAATCCTATGATCACCCAGATTTTTGCTTTTTTGCTGCACTGGTTTACGACTTTCCCTGGCTGTGGGCCTGCTAATCAGACCCACAGCCTAGCTGTTCTCTCTATCCAAATTGTACTCCGGTACTGAATTGGCACTGGGCCCTCTCCAAGTCCCTGTACCCAGGGCTGAGGTGCACCCAGAAGTCTCCCAGGGGCTGAAGCATGTATTGTGCCACCCCTGGACTGACTAACTAAACTGACACAACTGGCTGCACGACAGCTGGGGCAAGGTGGTGTACTCACCCTTTGCTTTAGATATAGTATACCTATATCTAACCCTAAAATGGACACACAGATCTCCTATCAGTCACTCCTATGGCAGACCTTAACAATCCTGAAGGCAGAGTGCTTGGAATCGTGTGAGATGGTGCTCTGGCATGAGCTGAGCCTGTCTGCGGCTTTCGGGATCTATCCCTTAGCCGTTTCCATGATATCGCATACCATATACTCTTAAGTGCATTATAATCCTCGCGGTTATATGCCAACTCTGGTATCGCTTTATCAAAACATGTCGAGTAAGGTGTCATACGAATTGGAATACTAACCCCTCGCCAATTCTGGCGACGGGGTTAGCATTCCACCCTTCTAGAGGGACACGGCATGTATGTAACCCCTAACCCCGGTTAAAGTCAAACAGAGCCTCAGCTCCACAAAATGGATGCTGCCACCGAGACACAAGTCTGCCCTCCTGCTGCTGGGAGTCCTCCCAGAGCAGGAGATAAGGACAAAGGGTTTCCTGCCAGGGGCGGTGCCAGCACCGTCCCAGACAGGATTTTGTGTATCCTAGGTAGGCAGGGCTTCAGAGGAAGGTGACTGCAAGTGGCACCCCGGTGCTCACTATGCATAGGCCGGCTTGAACCAGTTCCAGGGACACTCCAGACCCTGAGCTGGGGAAAAGCCCGCCAAGGAAGTGGGTGTAACCACCCCCCTCCTGGTCCCACCCATAGGGCAGGACTTAGTCGCGTGCCAGCCCCCTTTTCCCAGATAAAGGTAGGAGCAGGCCCCCTTCCAAATTAGATCATCTTTGGAATCAAGACACGACTTTCTACGAAAGGACTTCAAGATTTCCTTCTTCAAGATTCTCCCTTGTGACTAAGGAGTAGTCACCCTGCATCCGCAGGCACCATCAAGAACACTGCGGTCTGCTGCAAGTCCTTCCTCCGGAATCCGACTGCCCAGCTCGACAAGACCCGGCTTCCCTGGCACCTCCGACCTCTACTCACCTCTACAGCCAAGCTGAGAACCGTGAGTGCGACGAGACCTCAAGGGACCGACTATTGCCAAGACTGCACGACTTCTGCACAGCAAGCCCGCCGAGTAATTTCCTGGTGAGTGCTTTGGGGTCCGAGAAGCCCCGACCCTGAGCAGCTCCAGCACCGAAGATCAGCCCCCCAGCATCTCCACGATCGGCGTGGGGCCCTTCTGCTTTTTGCTGCTCACCGCGTTGTTTGGCTACTAGCCCGCTGGCTTGTGGCCTTCTGAACGACGCCCGACGACATCACTGCTGCTGGTCTGGTTGCTCCAGACTGGCCCTTGCTCCCTTCCAGAAGAGGAGCACCCCGGACCCTCCTGGTCCACTCAAGACGCCATTTTGAGTCCACCGCGTGGGCTTGAATTAGCCAAGGCTTTGTTGCCCAATCCTGGGTTCTTCGACGCCGACAGCTTCATCCATCGTGGGACAGCTCGCCTCTCCATCCTGGTCGCCGACAACGCCTCCTGGTCCGTGAGATCTGCAGAGCCAGCGTCGCCCACTCACCTAGTCGAGGTGACTACCATCTGGTGCCCTCCTGGTGCCCACTGACTACTGGCTAGTAGTCACGAACTTGGTCCCCTCTGCTTTCAGGTGTCATCCATCTTCCAGATCCAGGCTTGGATCAACTCGAACTATCTTCACTGGTCGCCTGCCAGCATCTTTTCTTCCAGGCTCCTGGTCCGGCAACGAGGATTCCCGACGTCTTTTGAGACCTATGCAGCTGCAGCCCCTGGGCTAGGTAACTTCGGCATTTCGGTGCCCCAGCATAGCCTCACTATCCAAGGGTCAGGATCCACTGTCGTTTTCTCCCTACCAGGTCGGGTTCGCCCGTGAACACTAACTTTAGCGTTACTAGTTTCCATAGACTTTGTCCCGCATCCCGCGTGAGAGTGCACACTCTGCACGCGAGTCCCCTAGGCCTCCTAGAAGTAATCTAACGATTCCCTAGTCAAGTCCTAGCGATTCCAAAGCCTATTAGTACTGTACTTACCTGCTAGTAATTTCGCATTCCACTTTTAAAGTATATGGTTCTTCGTGCCCCTCGGGCATTTGTGTATACCGTGCTAACTTAAGTATTTTCGTAAGAGTTTTGTTGTGTGCCTAGCACCCTGTCCTCATAAAGAGTACAGGGTTGTTGTGATTCTAATAAATACACTGTTTATTTTCATAACACTTGTGTGGTGTCCTTTCACTGGGTGTTCAAGGGGTAATGTGATGGTAAAACAGCTGGCTTAACACGCCCTCTAGAGTCTTAGCCTTAGACTGCTCGTATCCATGCTACTAGGATAGCTGGTCTATAAGGTTGACTTACAACCAATCATCAATAAGGGTTGTTTGGACTGATATATAGTGATCACTAGAATAGTGAACACTGCACATCAGGCCAACTTCTCACAATAACAAACACCTCAATCAACGCAGCTGATCCCGCATCCTGCGCCATTTAACACTAGCGTTATGTTGCGCAGGCACGCTTGGCTCCGGGGCTCTGGATTCAAACAGGAGGTGCAATCTGCTATCCTAAATCATCCCTTTGATCAAGAGCATCTTTGCGGCCTTCAGTTGACACATTTTTAGAAAAGATAAAAAAAGATACAGAAACTGCTAAGTACATGGGGGCCTTGCCCTAGAGGCTCTTTTCGCCACTCCTTCTACAGAGCTGGTTCCATAACCTTTGGCTGAGAAAATCCCTCTTCCTCCAACAAGAGCCCCACTCAAACGTCCTCCAAAGAATACTTTCATGGGTGGAGGCTACAGAGCAACAATGGTAAAGGAAGAGGTTGCAGCAACAATAACCGTACCTCCCCTACCACTAAACTGTGACTTCCCTGCACTCCCCCTCCCCCCCCCCTATCATCCCACGCCTGTCGGGGGACGTCTTTCACAGTTCCTACCTGTCTGGAATTCAATCACAATAAACAGGTGGGTAAGACAAATTATCCAATATGGTTACTGCCTGGAACTCACCTCTACCCCCCAAACATTCCTCCCAGACAATGTCCAATGTCCTCGGAACATCTAACACTTCTCAAACAAGAAGTTCTCTCTCTATTACAAAAACATGCAATAGAACCAGTCCCCTTGCCTCCCCAAGGCACGGGGTTTACTCCCTCTATTTCCTAATTCTAAAAAAGGACGGATCTCTCAGGCCCATATTGGACTTTAGACCGCTAAACATCTACATTCAGTTGGATCACTTCCACATGGTCACTCTCCAACAGGTGCTCCCACTACTTCAAAAAGGCAACTTTCTCTCCACTCTCTATTTAAAGGACGCCTACTTTCATATTCCCATTCACCCCGCTCACAGAAAATATCTCAGGTTTGTGGTAGATGGTCAACACTACCAATTCAAAGTCCTCCTATACGGGGTGACTACAGCACCCAGAGTCTTCACCAAATGCCTTGCAGTAGTTGCAGCCCACTTAAGAATACAGCACATTCATGTCTTTCCTTATCTTGACGACTGGAGCGAAGTCACACAGCAGCTGTGTGCAACACACGCACAAAACAATCCAACTGCTTCACACCTTGAGATTCACGGTAAACCTTACCAAATCCCATCTCCAACCATCCAACATTCAACAGTATCTAGGGGCTACAATAGACACTTCAAAAGCTCTAGCATACCCCAACCCAGTCAGGATAAGCACCATACAAGTTCTAATAGCAACATTTCAACCTCCACACTCACTACCTACGCAAGTGTTCATGCAATTAATCAGGATGATAGCCTCTTGCATTTTCATCGTCCCTCATGCAAGACTCCAAATGCGTCCCTTGCCGGAGTGTTTGGCACGTCAGGCAGGCTTAAGGTCAGCTAACAGATCTGGTGTTGGTAGACGACTGCACCCATCGCTGTCTGCAGTGGTGGAACACAGAAAACCTTTCCAAAGGGCGAACGTTCCTCGACCGGTTCCAAAGATAGTGCTAACAGACGCATCGCTCACCGTCTAGGGAGCTCATCTTCAAACCCATACTATTCAGGGCATATGGACCCCTCAACAAAAACAATCCCACATAAATTACCTGAAATTGTTGGCACTCTTCCTAGTGTTAAAATCTTTTCAATTCCACCTCTTAAGCAAAGCTGTCCTAGTCCGTATAGACCACATGACAGCAATGTGTTATATACAAAAACAGGGGGGACACACTCACCAGCTTTCTCACATGGCTCAAAGCATATGGAGGTGGGCCATTCCTCAAAACATATATCTCCTTGCAGAAAGCCACCCAGGAGTACACAATCATATTGCGGATCTACTCAGTCGCCAAAATCAGCAGATCCGCTAATGAGAACTTCATCCTCAAGTTCTGCTTCCATTCTGTCAAATGTGGGGCCCCCCAGAAATAGACCTGTTTGCCACACACCAAAACACAAAATGCCCAAGCTTCGCATCCAGATATCCACACCCATTGTCCAAAGGCAATGCGCTATGGATGAACTGGTCAGACAAATTTGCTTACGCTTTTCCGCCTCTCCCACTCATTCCGCTAGTGGTTCGGAAACTCAACAGCATTCCTAACTGTGATCCTAATTGCTCCAACATGGGCCCACAACCATGGTTCACAACCCTCTTGGAACTATCTGTAGTTCCTCATCAAAAGCTATGACTCTCACCCAAGCTTCTCACTCAGAACCATGGAGAGATAAGGCATCCAGATCCCAACCAACTCAACCTTGCAAACTGGCACCTGAAATCTTAGAGTTTGGCTACCTTAGTCTCCCAGAAAAGATGAGACATACGATGTGCGAGTCACCTAAGAGTTGCACAGCCTTATGCACATTTGTGATCCACATTATACACGTACTCGGAAGTATTCAAAAAAGTTTAATCTGTTTATTTCTACTCATTTTTCAATCTTTGTCCGTCACATCAAAGGTACGAGGTTCCATCATTTCATGCACTTTATTTGCTTAGGAATTGACCATCTGGGCCTAATCGCGTGCATGTTAAGAAACTCGAATCCTCCATTTACATTTGAATTCACCCAATGCATTTTGGTCATCTTTGACCTTCGTCAGGGGTATCTACATAGTTAATAAATATGTCAGCCAAACAAAATGGTTCTTGTAAAGCAACAGTAAATTAACAAACCCCTGCCCCTTAAACGAAAAATTCAGTGTTACTGGAACTAATATTTAATACCATCTTACATGTTCAGTGCCAATCACCCCTTGTCCTCCATTAGTTACCAACCACAAACTGCGAAGCAGTGCTCCGTAACATTAAGTGCAAACATAACTATCATGTGCAGCTTGCGATGATTCTGCTAGTAAAACTAAATATAAACCACTGATGCCACCTATAAGAATCCTCCCCGATTTACAGCTGACCGAATCTGCTATCTAAAACGTTTCAGTCCCTGGTTCCCACCTGCGGTAATCCTTCCACATTACAAACAGCGTGCCTTCCTTCTCTATGCTCGAACATAGTCAAATTTGAATCAACCCAGTGCAACTGCTTATAAAACCACACTTAACATTCCCCAGCTGTAAACAGTCCATGTCACCTGATCATATGCCCCACCCTCAGGGATTCTCCTACAACCCAACTACAATACCCACAATCCATCTTAAGTGAAATACGCATTGTCATGCACCCTGTGTGACTGCAATTCCACAAAAGACAAACAGCGTCTCCCAAGGATCAATGAGGTTGAAACTCTGTGGCATAAAAGGCACCATAATGAGCATTCTTGATGCAAGTGAAAAGATCTATCTAAGTCACACCACACCAGTTGCAGCAGGGGATGGTCCTCCACCCGAACCTGTCCAGCCTCCACCTCCTTGCGTGGAGATTGAGCAGTGGCAGTTGACGTTGTATGACCTGCCTCCCGAAGTCTGCGATGTAATCTTGTCAGCCAGGCGTCCTTCCACTAAGATGGTATACACCTGTCGGTGGAACACATTTGTGGCATGGTGCACAGCGAAGGCTGTGGATCCCCTCTCTGCCCCTCTTTCTGAGGTTTTCTTGTTCCTCCTTTCTTTGGCCCAGCAGGCGTCTCACGCTTAAGACAGCTTTCCTGGTTGCATCACCTCTGCCAGGAGAGTGACTGAGCTCCAGGCTCTTTAATCAAAACCTCCTTTCTTATCTGTCCATCCGGACAAAGTGGTCCTTAAAACTCGTCCATCCTTCTTGCCAAAGGTTGTCACTGCCTTTCACATCAGTCAGACCATCACTTTGCCCACCTTCTTCCCACCTCCTCATCCTTCGAAAGAGGAGGAGAAGCTCCACCGGCTAGACCCAAAATGTGCGCTTTCCTTCTATCTGGATCGCACAAAACCGTTCTGGATGGATGACCAGCTCTTTGGTGGGGTGTGTGGGTGCTAAGAAAGGTCAGGCCGTACACAAATGAACTATCTCCCGATGGGTCGTTTTGTGTAACAAAGCACGCAAAAATACAAGGTCAACAGCACTCTGTCCAATCCAGTACCAGTCACATTGGGGATCCCACAAGGCTCCTCACTTTCTCCGACATAGTTTAACCTCTTCCTGGAACCCGCCAAAGTCCCCATGATAAAAGACCTGATCAAACATATTACTGCATTCAACATTCAACCTAACATTGTAGACTCAGCTAAATCACTGGGAATAACTCTGGACAGCAACCTAACTATGCAGAAACACTTTAGTAATGCCACAAAGGGCGCAAACTTCCAGGTAAACACGCTGAGGAAGCCGAAACCATTTTTGCCAGCAAACAATTTCAAGTTGGCAGTTCAAGCGCTAGTTAACCCAAGGGTGGAGTATGGAAGTGTTTCTTTGCGTGGCCTCCCTAAAGCGACGACAGCACCCCTAAGAGCCTCAATAAATGCAGCAGCGAGACTCATCACTGGTTCAAAGGGAAGCTCACATATTTCCCCAGACTTAAAAGCCTTGAACTGGCTACCGATTGAAGCCAGAATTCACCTAAAAATAGCATGCATGACACATAAGGCCTTACACCACAAAGCACCCAGCTACCTCGCTACGGACGTTGACGATCTCGGGTGGGACAAGAGCCTCAAGAAACGATGAAAACCTGCTACTGAAACCCCAAAGATTCAACAGTAAGAAAACATATAAACTAACCTTCTCTGGGATGGCGCCCAGGATTTGGAACTCACTTCCCCCAGAAACCAGACTAAATGCCTCTACCGTTTCATTTAAAAAGGAAGTGAGAGCGTTCCTCATGGCGAAACTCACCTAATCATAGGCCAAGGTATCGCGGGGACCAAGCACCCCCTTACCATTAACACCTACATGACAAGGGGCCTCCCAAACTTTCTAGGTACGCACGCTGACCGCAACCTAATTCAACGGTTTTATGTTGTTCCTGTACCCTAATGCCTCACGTTGCACTATATGTTTTGTATTCTTGATGTGCCAACAGTTATTCGTTTGTATACTCAGCCTGATTGAATGTAAAGCGATCTGATATCCACAAGGATCTTGTTCGCGCTATATAAGACCTTCAAAATAAAATAAAATGCTATTCTCTGGTGAAGAAGGAGCCTCCAATGGGGCTGTGCGCCCATTCTACCAGGGCGACGGCAGCAACTACTGCTCTTCGATGAGGTGTTCCTCTAAATGGTATCTGTCAGGCAGCTACGTGGGCCTCGCTGCACACGTTTACAAAACACTACTGTCTTGATGGTCAGGTCTGGCGAGACGGCTTCTTTGGTCGTTCTGTTCTCCAGGACTTTCTGGTGTGAGATTGATTCTCAGACCCACCACCGGAGTTGGTATTGCTGGGGTATCTATTCTAAGTTAAGCAATCTATAACTATCGTGTTTCTTTTAGATGAACAAGTTAGTTACCTTTGGTAACAATATATCTGTAAGAAACATTAGTTAGTTATAGATTCCTTACCGCCCCACCCATCCTCCCCCTTCTGCGAACTGATTTCTAGGGCTAAGGTTATCCTTTCAGGGCCCTAGTTTTGTGCACCAGTGGTCAGTGTCTTGCATGGCTCTGCGTTTCGGGCACAGAAAGTCGTGTATAGAGCTGACGTCAGCACTCGAGGTCAGTGTTTAAGTAGCTGCTGCAACGTCATCCCAGCAACACGACACCAACGAAGGATGCGGAGTCGACCAACGCCACCTTCCGACGCGCAGAGGTACTACTGATGAAAAAACTTTCCGGATCCAGTCTGATGACCGGGGGTAATTCTAAGGTAAGAAATCTATAACTAACTAATGTTTCTTACAGATATATCGTTAGCGACTGTAAGTAACTAGTACTTTGAGAGGACAAGAGACTGCACAACCATCTTAAAATCATCAGGCGGAATAAAAGGTTGGATTTTCTTGATATTTTTAATAGTGTACAATACTTCTTTGACTGAGTTGTTGATGTGGTCTTTCATTGATTAATTTTTGTCCAGAGTGATGCCCAAGGACTTTACGGAGTTGGATAGTGTAAGAGAGCAGGTAAGGGTGTCCACGTTAGTAAGCCAATCGTGGATTCGGAGAGGGTTGTTATTCGGGGAGAAAAGTAGTAATTCAGTTTTGTTGAAGTTCCCCTTTGAGTGGTTGGTGTTAAGCCATGTTTGTACCTTGATTAGTGTATCATTCAGATGAATGATGTCACTTGGTGAAATAATGTTGTAATAAAGTTGAGTGTCATTGGCATAAAAGTGTTATTTTCCCCCTGCTTGGTTCAGGATAAAAGTAAGGGTTCCATGAAGAGATTGACATGAGAAGGAGAGATCATTAAGCCTTGGTGTACACCATGGGGAACAATTGTTGGTTTGAATAGTTGTTGATTTTTAGGCCTCGTCTACGCAGCGTGCATGCACTGCATAGGAGGAGACCTTAAGTAATCGATTCCCTTTTCCTGGTAAAAACGTGCACGCTTTGCATTGCTTTCAATGGCAACGCATGCACGTTTGGCGATTCCTTTGTAATTAACAGATGCTTCCTGCTCGCTCCTGGAAGGGAAACAGGCGCAGGCCCTCTCCTCTCTCCCCTACCCATCCTGCTTCCTCCTCTCCTCGTCTTTTTTTTTTTTTTTTTACTTTCAGCGCGAGGCGCGCACGCTTGTTTAATTTGAAATATGATTAAATAAAGCACCAAACTGAGCTTTTGCCAACATCCCTCGAAACCTTGAATATAAAAAACTCCAGATATTTAGTATTTCCAAGAATTTTGAACTCCGCTTACCATGCGCCTTCTCTGCGAACTAAGAAACCGGGTACATCCTTCTGTGTAAAACAAGTTGTGCTAGGTTGCTGCTGGAAAATAGAACAATAAAGACTATAGGAGGGTACAGCGGCTGACATTAAACACATCCTCGCAGGGCAGGCCCTTCCCACAGTGAATCTGACTGAGGGGCAGAGAGGACGCCACGTTGGAACAGTTTTTAAGAAACGCACCCCACCAGGGACTGAAATGTGGCCACTTGTCCTGTCTGGAAATGAGATTTACACGCATGGGGAATCTGTGAGGGAGAGAACAGGCTCCAGCAACACTTCCTATCCCTGGGTGCCTCTTACAACAAATCCCCCAACCTGCGGGCGAGGCTTTGCATTAAAACCGTGCAGGTTATCTCCTGTGTTCCGAGGACAACTTTAACACCCTTAGTGAGAGGTCAGAGGCTAGCAAGGTGAGGCGCTGCCCTACGGCGAAGATACGTGGCAGGAAACCTCTCCAACGAGCAGGGGCTTGAATGACATATTCCACCCCAGACCTGAAACATGGCACTGGAGGGCACAGCCGCCGCAGTTGTTTGCACCTTTGTGCCTTATTGCCACACCTCCACGCTAAGCCCTCGAACATCTGTCATCTGGCAGGTCCGGCTAATCTCGCGGCAGAGGAAATTATGCTTCACCGTGTGGTTTACATCTGTTCTCGTTGATAGGCATAGATTTATAGCAGAGCATCGATTCTGCGTCTGGGGACAAGGTAGCCCCTGCGAAATTCACCCCTAAATCAAATCGTCTCCCTCAGTGTTGAATGTACGTGTCCATTTTACCACTTTTAGGGTGCACACCCCTCTGCATTCATGACTGCGAATTAAAAAAAACCACCGTGGTTCAACCCCAGCCCTCGTAGGGTCTGGCACAACAACCCCTCCCCTGGCTCACATTTTTAACACGTGAATTATTCAGAACACAAATGAAAGGCACAGAGCACCACAAATATCAGCGCCCAGAGAGCCAGTCTCAACAACTTTCAGCCGTCCTAGCTGGCCCTCACTCCCTAGGAGCACTGTGACGTCTTGCCTGACGTCACTCTCCCTGGGAGCCTCGTTTGGAAACGTCCTATCCTAAAAACATTTATTACCTCCTGCACCCGGTTCAACATGTGCTGGTTGTTGTGTGATTCTATCATGTGTGGGAAAAGCCCTTACAGGGCCCTGAAAGTTATTATAACCATCAGTATAAGGCTTGTGAGCATCGCATTAAAAACAAGCATTTGCAATGCAATGGTCTCGGCATCATTAAAGGTAGAGCAATTGGCATTGCTCATGACATTTCTTTTTGACAAAACAGAAAATTTAAAATATTCACAATAGACTACCTCTGTCCTTTTCCTCATCTTCAAGTTGCCCACCCCTCTCAACTCCTCTTTTTTAATACTGTTGAATAATGGAAACCGAAAGCAAAGAGTTATTACTGCAATAAGCCAAAGACTACACCAAGAATAACTATAATTAAATTAACTATTATCAAAAGTAAGATGTATTTTAAAGTAAATGGGAACTAAAGATGTGCAAAAGAAAATCACGAACTGATAAAGTTGTAACATCTGAACATCTGTGAGAGGAAGAGTAAATGACCAGATTTCATTTAGGGATCTTACACAATTAAAGATATACAGGAGCAAATGTGTTCAGTTGCAAAGATGCTAATACAATATATTTATCTACAATAAAATCAGGCTCTACTAAAAACCTCCCTTTCCCTACCATCACCTAGATGAAATCTTTACCACGTGCCCCATGCGCTTGGACAGACCACGAACATAGAATTTACACAAGAATTGAAAAGAAAACACATAAAAAGATGCTTAACTAGAAAATCTTTCTACAGCATAATACAGTTTAAAGTCCAGGGAACGTAAATAATGTAGGTTGCGCAGAAACTCTAATGGGGATGACAACCATAGACTCCATATGCCTTTTTACAATAATGTATCGAATTATCAAACATATTTCATTACCGAAAACAAATGCTGGAGATCTGTTTCAGAGAAATTAAGAACACTCTCAGAGCATCAAAAGCTAAGACACTTGGACTTTGAAAGAAATGTCAGTGGCAGATGGACACGCTTTCATTTAGCAGCCAAATATACAATAACTCTTACTGCCCCCGGAATTCCGCCGCGGCCGCACCGGAAGTCAGGCAAGGTCGCCTGTGACGGGGGCGGAGCCGCGTCCGGACCGGAAGAGGAGGCAGGCGGAGGAAATGCGTGGAGCGGCCCGGGGCTCCTGCGAGCGTGGAGAGCCCCGGGGCCGACAACAGGACGTTGCACGCGTGTTGCGGGGCTCCCTTGACCAAGAGGGAGTCCCGGGATAGGAGCCGCAGCGTCAACTCTCCCTGCCGGTGCGGAGAGCGGAGTCCCCCAGATTACCACAGTAAGTTAAAGGGGAGAGGGGGGGCCGGTGCGCGCGCGCGCGCGGTGTGTGTGTGTGTGTGTGTGTGTGTGTGTGTGTGTGTGTGTGTGTGTGTATATGAGTGGGGGGGTTCTGTATGTATGTGCGTGCGTGAGCGCTTCTGTTTCTATGTATGCGTGTGTTGTGTGGGAGCCTCGCGCAGCGCTCGTACTAATGCGCGTGCCAGTTTAGATTCGCCTGCGCGCGGCCAGGAGTGTCTCCTGGGAAGCACGCTCGGTGACATAAGATCTCGGCGGAGACGCGCTTCCGCGCGTCTTTAGCCGAGACCTAAAAAGCGTTCACCCAGTCATCCATAACATGTCCATTTCCTCTGTGTCTCCTCCTCGTTCCCGCCTTTCACCCTCCTGTTTCTTCTCAGTGTGTCTCCGGTTGCCTCGCTCTCTCTCCTCCATGTCTGTCTGTCAGTTGGTTGCATTTTTCTCTCCTAACTGTCTACTTCTCTTCCCTTCCCTTCATTTTTTCCGTCTGTGCCCCCTTCTAGCTGCCTCTGCCCTCCCTGCACCCCCTCACACGATATTAATACAAGTTTAGTTTTCAATTAGCCCTCTTTACTGCTGTGATTAGGTGCCCGATGCTGACAAAGATTATACCATTGGCAGCGTGGACTATCAATAGAAAGCCAATGACTTTACGCGCAGCCAAGCAGTGAGATGTGCTGCGCAGTCTCCGTCTCGCGCGTCTCTCATTGAACCCCTGCCCCAAAATGTCTTTTAATTCACCCTTCATTGCCCACCTCTCATTCCGTTTATTTCCTCTGTCTCCCCATACTCTACTCGTGCTTTATATTAAATCCCTTCCCAGCAGTGGCGCTCTGCCCCCATACTCCTTTCCTCTCATTCACAGCATCTCTCCCTCTTCAGCTCACCCTCCTTCCCGTCAGTGGCATCCCGCCCCCTCCTTACCACATATCCGTCCCTTCACCTCTCTTTCGCCTTAGCCCGCTCCCTGCCCTCAGTAGAATCCTTTCTTCCTCTTCATAACAACTTCTTCCGTCCTACTCTTCGTCTCTCTCCCTCTTCATCCCGCCCCTTCCCTCCAGTTACTCCTCTCTCTCCCTCTGTCACATCTTCCCTCCCAGACCAGTGTGCCTCTCTCCCTCCTGATCTCACGCCCCTTCACTCCCTGTCTCTGTGCACTACAATAAAAAACAAGCACTGGCATAGCCAATAGGTCTCACTTTTGGGACCTTATAAGAATTTAGTTATGCTGCACAATATCCTTGGTGCTACAACATTAACTGTTGAATGGTTACACTTATAAGGTCCCAAATGCGAGACCTATTGGCTATGCCAATGCTTGTTATTTGTTGGGAGCGATTTTGCAGGTACGAGGTGAACCAACTAAGGACTGAGTCATTGATACCACTGCGGTTCTTGAGTGTCTCAATTAATGCTGGGTAGTTAACAGTATCAAAAGCAGCGGATAGGTCAAGTAGAATTAGGAGGCATGTGTCACCTTCATCCAAGGATCTGCAAATGTCATACTTGATATTGAGCATAGCAGTTTCTGTGCTACATCCTTTTCTGAATCCTGACTGCTAGGAGACGGAATTTATTGCTCTATATCATGGGTACTCATAGTACGGCCCGTGGGGCGGTGGCGGCCGGCAAGCCTTCCTCGGCGGCCCGCGGACCTTGCAAACATCGTACCCATGTATTATTATTATTTTTTTTTTTTAAAGAGTTCTGCTGCAGCGCGACTCTGAGAGTCTCTGCTACTCTGTGGGGGTCGGGCGATTCTTGCATAGCCAGAGTGGAGCTGCAGGGGCCTAAGATGAGGTGAAATAAAACAAAGCCTCATTAGCATGCAAATGGCCTTTAACGACCTGTGAAGTGCTTGGGTGCGGCTGTGTGTGTGTGTGTGTGTGTGTGTGCACCTGGAAGCTGTCTCGGCCCCGGCTGACACGCAGGAAGGGTGCGATGACAGAGGGTGACAGAGGGAGGTAGAGAGAGGGAGAGAGGGAGTGATGGAGGGGGAGAGCGAGGAAGAGAGGGAGACGGGGAGGGAGGGAGGGAGACTGGGAGGGAGGGAGGGAGGGAGACGGGGAGTGCGGGAGGGGGGAGTGCGGGAGGGGGGAGTGCGGGAGGGGGGAGTGAGAGGGAGGGAGTGAGAGACAGACAGACAGTGGGAGGGATGGAGAGAGGGAGCGAGGGAATGAGGGAGAGGGAGAGAGGGAGAGGGAGAGAGGGAGAGGGAGCAAGAGAAGAAGGGAGTGAGAGAGGAAGGGGTGAGAGGGGGGAGTGAGAGAGGGATGGAGTGAGTGAGGGAGGGAATGAGAGAAACAGACATAGGGACGGATGGGAGTGAGGGAGGGGGAAGAGAGAGAGGGAGAGTGCGAGCGAGAGAGGGAGGGAGAGAGAGAGAGGAGAGAGGGAGGGAGGGAGGGAGAGAGAGAGGAGAGAGAGGGAGGGAGGGAGGGAGGGAGGAGGGAGGCGGGAGGAAGCAAGAGAGGGAGGGAGGGAGCGAGCGAGGGAGCGAGGGGGAGCGAGGGAGGGAGGGAGGGTGAGGGAGGGAGGGTGAGGGAGGGAGGGTGAGGGAGGGAGTGAGGGAGAGAGTGAGGGAGAGAGTGAGGGGAGAGATGAGGGAGAGAGTGAGGGAGAGAGTGAGGGGGAGAGTGAGGGGGAGAGTGAGGGGAGAGAGGGAGAGCGAGCGAGAGGGAGGGAGCAAGGGAGGGAGAGGGGAGAGAGGGAGCAAGAGAGAGGGAGGGAGCGAGGGGAGGGGGAGGGAGAGAGGGAGAGGGGAGAGGGAGGGAGAGGGAGGGAGGGAGGGAGAGGAGGGAGAGGGAGGGAGGGAGAGGGAGGGAGAGGGAGGGAGAGAGAGAGGGAGCTGGAGGGAGAGGGAGGGGGAGAGAGGGAGCAAGAGGGAGAGTGAGGGAGTGAGAGGGAGGAGAGGGAGGGGGAGCGAGAGGGAGAGGGAGCGTGAGGGAGGGAGAGGGAGGAAGAGGGAGGGAGGGAGAGAGAGGGAGTGAGAGGGAGGGGGAGGGGGAGAGAGGGAGCAAGAGAGGGAGGGAGAGGGAGGGGGGGAGAGGGAGGGAGAGAGAGAGGGAGCGAGGGAGAGAGAGGGAGCGAGAGGGAGAGAGGGAGCGAGAGGGAGAGAGGGAGCGAGAGGAAGAGAGGGAGAGGGAGAGGGAGGGAGGGAGGGGGAGCGAGAGGGAGAGAGAGAGGGAGGGAGATAGAGAGAGGGAGGGAGAGGGAGAGAGGGCGCGGGAGCGAGAGAGGTAGAGAGAGGGAGGGAGAGAGGGAGGGAGAGAGGGAGGGAGAGGGAGGGAGAGGGAGCGCGAGGGAGGGAGGGAGGGAGAGAGGGAGGGAGAGGGAGCGCGAGGGAGGGAGAGAGGGAGGGAGAGAGGGAGGGAGAGGGAGCGCGAGGGAGGGAGGGAGAGAGGGAGGGAGAGGGAGAGAGGGAGAGGGAGGGAGAGAGGGAGGGAGAGGGAGAGAGGGAGAGGGAGGGAGGGAGGGAGCGAGAGGGAGGAGGGAGAGGGAGCGAGAGGGAGGGAGAGAGAGGGAGGGAGGGGAGGGAGAGGGAGGGAGGGGGAGGGAGAGAGAGAGGGAGCGAGAGAGGGAGGGGGAGGGAGGGGGGAGGGAGGGGGAGAGGGAGGGGGAGGGAGAGGGAGGGAGAGGGAGGGAGAGGGAGGGAGAGGGAGGGAGAGGGAGGGAGAGGGAGGGAGTGAGAGGGAGGGAGAGGAGGGAGGGAGAGGGAGGGAGAGGGAGGGAGGGAGAGGGATGAGGAGGGAGGGAGAGGGAGGAGGAGGGAGGGAGAGGGAGAGAGAGAGGGAGCGAGAGGGAGAGGGAGGGAGTGAGAGGGAGGGAGAGGGAGGAGGAGGGAGAGGGAGAGAGAGGGAGGGGGAGGGAGAGAGGGAGGGAGAGGGAGAGAGAGAGGGAGGGAGAGGGAGGGAGAGGGAGAGAGAGAGGGAGGGAGAGGGAGCGAGAGAGAGCGAGAGAGAGCGAGAGGGAGAGAGGAAGCGAGAGGGAGGGAGAGGGAGAGAGAGGGAGCGAGAGAGAGAGAGGGAGAGAGAGGGAGAGAGAGGGAGCGAGAGGGAGGGAGAGGGAGGGAGCGAGAGGGAGGGAGAGGGAGGGAGAGGGAGAGAGAGAGGGAGCGAGAGGGAGAGGGAGGGAGTGAGAGGGAGGGAGAGGGAGCGTGAGGGAGGGAGAGAGGGAGAGGGGGAGGGAGAGGGGGAGAGAGGGAGAGGGGGGAGAGAGGGAGAGGGGGGAGAGGGAGGGAGGGAGGGAGAGGGGGAGAGGGAGGGAGGGAGAGGGGGAGAGAGGAAGCGAGAGGGAGGGAGAGGGAGCGGGAGAGGGAGCGCGAGGGAGGGAGAGGGAGGGAGGGAGAGAGGGAGCGCGAGGGAGGGAGAGGGAGGGAGAGGGGGAGAGGGGGAGGGAGGGAGAGAGAGGGGGAGGGAGGGAGAGAGAGGGGGAGGGAGGGAGAGGGAGAGGGAGGGAGAGGGAGGGAGGGAGAGGGAGGGAGCGAATTGGAGGAGGGAGAGAGGGAGGGAGAGGGAGGGAGGGAGAGGGAGAGGGGGAGAGGGAGGGAGTGAGAGGGAGGGAATGAGAGGGAGGGAGTGAGAGGGAGAGAGAGGGAGGGAGAGAGGGAGGGAGGGTGAGGGAGAGGGAGGGAGAGGGAGGCAGGGAGGGAGAGAGGGAGGGAGACAGAGGGAGGGAGACGGGGAGGCAGGGAGGGAGACGGGGAGTGCGGGAGGGGGGAGTGCGGGAGGGGGGAGTGCAGGAGGGGGAGGGAGGGAGCGAGAGGGAGGGAGGGTAAGGGAGGGAGAGGGAGGGAGAGGGAGGCAGGGAGGGAGAGAGGGAGGGAGACAGAGGGAGGGAGACGGGGAGGCAGGGAGGGAGACGGGGAGTGCGGGAGGGGGGAGTGCGGGAGGGGGGAGTGCAGGAGGGGGAGGGAGGGAGCGAGAGGGAGGAAGGGGGAGGGAGGGAGAGAGGGAGCGAGAGGGAGCGAGAGGGAGGGAGGGGGAGGGAGAGAGCGAGAGGGAGCGGGAGGGGGCGAGAGGGAGCGAGAGGGAGGGAGAGGGAGGGAGAGGGAGCGGGAGAGGGAGCGCGAGGGAGGGGGAGGGAGGGAGAGAGGGAGCGCGAGGGAGGGAGAGGGAGGGAGAGGGGGAGGGAGAGGGGGAGGGAGAGAGAGGGAGGGAGAGGGAGGGAGAGAGGGAGCGAGAGGGAGAGGGAGGGAGGGAGAGGGAGAGGGGGAGGGAGAGGGAGGGAGTGAAGGGGAGGGAGTGAGAGGGAGAGGGAGGGAGTGAGAGGGAGAGGGAGGGAGTGAGAGGGAGAGGGAGGGAGGGAGAGAGGGAGGGAGGGAGACGGGGAGGGAGGGAGGGAGACGGGGAGTGCGGGAGGGGAGTGCGGGAGGGGGGGAGTGCGGGAGGGGGAGGGAGGGAGCGAGAGGGAGGAAGGGGGAGGGAGGGAGGGAGAGAGGGAGCGAGAGGGAGCGAGGGGGAGGGAGGGAGCGAGAGGGAGTGAGAGG